>NC_133651.1:220896437-221080829 GCF_009905375.1 Apium graveolens | reverse complement strand
AAATCTAGTAGAGAGGAGTCTCTAATTATACTGGAGAAAACCTTTTGGTGTGTTTGCATTGTGCACATATTTCACATTGGGATTTTCTTTAATATTATGATTAGGGAGTAAACCTTTATTGATCATTTTTTATTTTTTATATTGTACCATAATTTACATGTCCAAGTTTTTTGTGCCATAAAAATAAATTTTCAACATTTAAGACATTTGGAGAGATTTCTTTATTTATAATATTGGGAGAAATATTCAACTTTATTAATCTTTCACTTACGTAACCTTTTCTAATAAATACACTATTTTAGGAGTTTACAACTTTATTTGATTCCATAACAATGAGATAACCTACACTAATAAAAATTGATCCACTAATGAGACGAGTGTACAGTTGACGAATAGATATAGATTCATTCTTTATTGTTGAGGGGATGTAAGCATCGAAAGAGTTAATTTAACATACGCCATACTTTGGCCCCATTTGAAAGTTAATTTTTGGCAAAAGATTAGTTTATTGAACCAAATTAAAGATTTGACTAAATAAAATCTTTAATATTAGTGTTTACTAGTTAACTTTTTGAAACGGTTTTTTGATCCAAAATTAAGAATAATATTACATGTACATAATTGGCTACATAATTTTTGTAGAGAATGATGTGAAAATGTCATCTCTACATTATTTGATTATAGTTGTCCAGTAAAATTGTACACCTTAACTTATTTTCATTTGTGTATAATCAGTGTACTCACTTACAAAATTTTATATTAATTTATTCCTATATTTTCTTATACTATGTATTTACTTTTTATTATTTGATAAAACAATTTACATATTTATGTTTATATATTTTTATATTTTAATACTCTTATAGTTTCTTTTAAATACACTGAATAAATATTAATTTTTTACATTAAATTTTTTAAAAAAATTAATTTCATTATAAAAATCACAACAAATAAGATTGATAAAAAGTAATCAGAATATAGCACGGAACATAAGATGATTGATAAAAAAAAATAATTTCATTATAAAAATCACAATATATACAGCTAACGTGATTTGAACTTATGCCACATAAGGTACGATCTAAAGCACGGGACAAGAAACATGGCAAAAGAAACATGAAACTATGAATTAAGGAACATTGAATTGGAAGATAATTAGCACGATTTAACAGTCAAAGATAATGTAGCAAAGGTGTCCGAGACCGTGATCAAATTGTGGTAGATTAAACTAGAATCTTGAACAGATAAAGAAGTTCAAGGTTGGACAGCCATTTGACTGTTCTATTAATTCTTTTACCATGCGCAAGACGTGCATTTTTCCAAAAAGTCTCAAAGTTATCCGAAATGTTAATCATCAAGAAATTAATCAAATTACTCCATGAAATGATCATCAAATTTTTTAAAAATTGTAAATTATACTCAGCGCAGGTTTACTGTCGAAAACACTGAATAATTTGAGCCGTAATGGTTGATGAACTAGATATTCAAATGTTTTTAATTGACAAGGAAGAAGACTGATGCATAAGCCAGCCATCCTAGATTGAATATCCATTTTTTTTAAAATTCCAGTCCATTGTACATATCTAGATATGTACCAATATGAAGCCCTGCCAAGGTTACATTTGATTTGATTTGTAGTCCACTGCCTGAAATCTCTTTTTTCCCGTAACAAATCGTTATGAGCTCGAACTTCGAATTACTAGTTTAAAAAACTGAATAATATGTATTTATTTATAGCATAGTTGAGATATCTTAACAATTTTGTGTGTTTAAACACACCAGGTACCTTGAGCAGAAGTTTTAGAAAAAATGGTGTTTATGTATGAGCATTACAATTGACAATTTGTGTATAATTTTGTACAAGTAAATAATCAGTCCTATCAAAATGAACCTACAAAAAAAGTATATGAGTTTGATGATGAGCATATTGAGCCTTGTTTTGATTTAAGAAGAGCGCTTGAGATTTTTAAAATCCATTGAATCAATGCACTCCTCCAACTTGTCCCTGTGCAGATTCAACATCTTCAACAATTCTGTGGCCTTGTCCTTTATCCTGTCACTGCAACCGAACTGCAACAATAGCAATAACTTCTGAAAAGCCCCTACTTGAAGAGCTTCAACAATAACACCTCCATCTTCCCTTTCTCATTCTTGCATAGCTTCCAAACAATCGACACCGAAAACTCTGTCGCCAAATCGGAAACTCTGAGTATCTTCTTTACTAAAACAGGCATTGTTAGTGCATTAGCATAGGCCTTTTCTCTTCCTTGCTTGTACAAGCACAAGCCATCCAAAACCCTAGTGCTTTTTCACATATGCTTTTTCGCAATCCATAAGCATTTCTAATAGCCTTTCGATTAACCCCATGTCAGTAAACCTTGTTACGATCTTCTCGACAACTCTACTAGATGATGAAGTTGAAACCATGTAGTAAATGATTATCAAAGAGGCTTTCGTAGTTGTAGGAGAGACTGGCTCTTTGATTAGCTTCACTAATGCTTCCAAAGACCCTTCAATCTTGGAAAGCTCCTCCATTTTCTTCTGATCGGTTGATAAAACATGTTTTAGCACTAGTATACAATTTGTTCGAACGGATAAATCTCCGCTGTTCAAAAACCACACCATGCAATTCAATGAAGTGGTTGATCCAAGAAAAGACTTGGCTTCTCCATCTAAAGGTGTCATCATTGATAAAACTAACAAAATCTCTTCCAAAACCGCAACATTTTTCTCAAACGGTGATTTCGAGAATGTTTCAAACAATGATGCTAAAACACCAACTGTTCCATTAGCTACAAGACATCGCTTGTTACGTTCACTTTCTTTAGCCAAACGTTTGATCCTAGCCACCAACTCTTGACACGCGCTTGCCTCATCTCTTCTACAAGCTGCTACAATCTTCGAAAGCATCTCCGTGACTTGATGAGTTCAAGGGAATTCTAGGAGTGGGAATCCTCTCGATTCCATACGACCTATTATCGACGCACCAATCTTGAATCATCTTTCTTAAGGTATGATTAGGAGTCGACTCAAGTGTAGTCAACACTTGTTTTGTGATAGGGCAAGTCTGGTTACCAGCTTCAATCCAGGTCTCAATGCTATGACGATCATAAGTTATTCCGGTAGACAAAGTGACCGGATCTTTCATCAAGTCCAACGAAATCGGACACCGGAAATGCCTCGGAATAGATATCTCCACATTGGACAAATCATCCAAGCCATCTCTCTTAGTTTGCCGAGTAGCCCTTTTCTTTCTCCATGAAGAAATCATTTTGTTTCTTTGAAATTTGAAGGTTTGAGAGTAGAATATCCTTTTGTTTTGTAATTTGATCAAGTTTTTTTAGAATGAATGAATGAATTGAGAATGGACCACAAGGAGTAGTTTTATACGTGTGGGGTGCTAGTTGTCTTACGCGGTTAAGGCTAGGTAACTTGAGAGATGAGCTTACAATATTTTAAAAACTCAAGGAAAATTCAAGTATAAGAGCTGCATGGGTTGAATGTTGACCATATTGAAAGGTTGAAATGGTAAACCAAAGTGGTTTCCATGTTGTAATAATACATGTAGTACTACCTACAATAAGCCATGCAAATCAAAGATTTGACCCAAAATCTTTCAACAAATAAAGAAATGGTCGGTGTGGCCAGAGTCAAAGACACACAACGGATCCATATCTTCTTTGTATGTCCTGTAGACGCGGACCAAACCTAACACGCTTCGTTTGAATATTTATCCACGTATTATATTTAGTTAATCCATTCCTCTCACCACGAGTCCCTACATCAACTACACCAGACAAATTTTTACACGACCTCAGATTTTAGTTACGTACTTAGTGTTTATATTTTCAGAATACACAGATTATATGATCAAGATATAGTATACTCGGTTTTATATTTATCATTTGGCAACACAATACAAGATATATAGAATAAATATATTTAAAAATTAAATATTTATAATATTATAAATATGTATATTATAATGAATAAATATATTTATAAAAATGTATATTGTCGTAGATAAATATTTTTAAAATAATAGCATAATTCTATAGATATTGATAAGTATAAATGATTTAAACGTGTATATTTCATATAATTATATAGCATAATTATGATTTAAAAGTAATATTTACTTTTATTTATTATAATTAAATTAATAATTAATTTTACATGAACCACTATACGAGAACAGAAATATGTGCAAACGAAAGTATATGATTTTATTATCGATTTTGTGTTAATTTTTGAATATACAACCGACAAAAAAATATACACACCAACAATTGAATGGTTCACACGTAAGACGGGTATTGTACATTATTAGCAATTGATTAACCCTGTGTTTTCTTTTACATTATGGAGCGTAGGAGTTTAGAATCCTCACAATTCACCAATTCTACTAGTCTTCGTGGTGTTTGGCCAAAAAATATTCATTTATCTTAATGTGTTACTCCTCGGTTTTATGCGAGCTAGAATTTTGAGTAATGTTAATAATAGACTCGGCAATTTTTAATATTGACACGAAAACACGATACGAACACGATATGAAATTTAATACGTGTATATGTATTTGACTACATGATACTAAAGATACACGATACGAATACAAATATTGTGTAATTTTGTATTTACCTTTGGGTACATGACACGATATGAGATATACGAAATAAATATTTTTAATCAAATATTAATATTTATTGTAAATATTAATATCTAAATTAAATAAATGTAAGTATAATCATGTATACTATAATGAATATTTTAAAATAATGTATAGCTTTACAATGGATGTATGTATACATGATTTAAATGTATATATTTCATATAATTTTGTATATATTTTACCTAAAAAAGTCATATTTACATTTATTTATTTAATTATTATATTAATATCAATATTATTACACGAAAACGACATGAGAACGACACGAATGGAAATACACGAATACGAAAGTAAACGAATTCTAAAAGGTCGATTTTGTGTTTAACATTTGAATACAGGAACATGACACGAAAGGTATACGACATGAAAGAATGTGACATGATCGAATTGACAAGTCCAGTTAACAACATGACAGGAGTTATATGTTTTAATTATGATATTTATATATAATTATAATGCATGCACCAGGGTTTTCTTCACTTTTTAATATACACTGTCATTAAATTTATGAATTTAATGTTTTATATTGAACTAGCCCATAACTCGTTTCAAAGACCTAGAATGATTAGTCTATTTATTTGGTTGAAATATTTTAATTATTAGAAATAAATCTTATTTAATTATATTATATAAAAAATTGAGAATCGAATCTCAAATTAGGGTAAAATTCAAAAAGTGAAACTAAAAAGTAAATTTTTTATAAATATAGAATTAGGGGAATTGAACTCGAGTTTAAGTAAAAGTTGATTTAAATTTTATATCGATAACCAAAATTGATATTTTCATATTATTCCATTATTAGTTATTATTAGGATATCAAAATTGAACCTGAAATATACGGTTAAATTAAATAAATAAATTTTATATAATTATATAACATACGGAATCGAATTTCAGTTTGAAATGAAATTAATTAGATTATATGATACGGTGATAACAGTTACTTGATAGTATTTTGGTACTTTAGTAACTGTATTCCGTTGAAATTGTGTTTCAATATTAAAATTGAACCAGAAATACACGGTGAAATTAAATAAATAATTAAGTATAAATATGAGGTTGTACGGAATCGAACTTCAGTTTAATCATTAATTACTTAGTTTATAACTATTATTTGGTAATATTTTGGAACTTAATAATCGTATTCCGTCGAAATAGTGTTTTCAATATTAATTATCATATTTTATTATCAGCTTTTAATTAGTAGAATCTTAATATATAAGTTCTACTACCTTGGTAACACCAATTGTTAGACTAAATCATGTATAATATGACATAATATATATACATGCATATTGATAACTCCTTGTAACGGGGCTGTTCCTTCGACGTCGTGCCTGGATCTTTCGTCGCGGTGGTGGTGTAACTGTCGTGGGGCTCCCACAAAACAAAACCGGAAGGGGGGTTTGGTCCCGCGGCGCCTCCGATGTGAGAGTAAGAACTCGTTTTTGGGGAAGATGAAGATATATAGGGATGCAGGGTGGCTGTGTGTGTATGAGTGTGAGAGAGTGATTAAACCCCAAAATCTTTCCTCCTTGGGCTATTTATGGTAGGGTTTTGGGGTTGGTACCTTGTAATCGTAGTCGTTGGTTCTGAGAGCGGAGGACACCTGGCTGGAGTGTATACTTTACACGTGTCGGGACGGGACTGGTTTGGGGAATGTTCTGAGGATACTCTGATATGTGCCTTGATTATTCCCATGATTGATGGGTGGCAATTGTCCCTATCATGCGTTTTGGCATGTGTCTCACGTGCTGGGACCTCTCAAGGTTGGGCTTGCGGGACTGGGTCAGTTAGGACTAGTGGTATGCGGGACTGGATCGCATTAGGAGTTCGGGTCTGGCCCTTGTAGGAGCTACATGTACTATTATGTGGCCCCCACTTCCTTATGCAGATTGTCTGGATGGGGGAGTAAGGTTGGTTTTGTTTAGGAATTTTGAGCTTTGCTTGCCCCGCAGTCCGGATTGTGTTAAGTTCAGCTAATCTGGACTAAGGTTGATTGTCTTTGGAAAAATTTGAGTTTGCTTGCCCCCAGTCCGGATTGCGTTGAGTTCAGCTAATCAGGACTAAGTTTGTTGTCTTTAGAAGAATTTGAGTTTTGCTTGCCCCACAGTCCGATTTGTGTTGAGTAAGCCAATCAGGATTAAGGTTGGCTGTCTTTGGAAAAATTTGAGCTTTTCTTGCCCCCACTCCGGATTGCGTTGATTTTAGCCAATCAGGACTAAAGTTGGTTGTCTTAGAAGAATTTGCGTTTTGCTTGCCCCCTAGTCCGGATTGTGTTGAGTTCAGCCAATCAGGACTAAGGTTGGTTGGCTTAGAAGAATTTGAGTTTTGCTTGCCCCAGTTCGGATTGTGTTGAGTTCAGCCAATCAGGACTATGGTTTATTGTCTTTAGAAGAATTTGTGTTTTGCTTGCCCTCAGTCCGGATTGTGTTGAGTTCAGCAATCAGGACTAAGGTTTGTTGGCTTAAAAGAATTTGAGCTTTGCTTGCCCCCATTCTGGATTGCGTTGAGTACAGCCAATCAGGACTAAGGTTGGTTGTCTTTAGAAGAATTTGAGTTTTGCTTGCCCCCCAGTCCGGATTGCGTTGAGTTCAGCCAATATGGACTAAGGTTTATTGGCTTAGAAGAATTTGAGCTTTGCATGCCCCTAGTCCGGATTGCATTGAGTTCAGCCAATCAGGACTAAGGTTGGTTGTCTTTAGAAGAATTTGAGTTTTGTTTGCCCCTAGTCCGGATTGCGTTGAGTTTAACCAATCAGGACTAAGGTTTGTTGGTCTTGGAAGAATTTGAGCTTTGCTTGCCCCCAGTCCGGGTTGCGTTGAGTTCAGCCAATCAGGACTAAGGTTGGTTGTCTTTAGAAGAGTTGGAGCTTTGTTTACCCCCATTCCGGATTGTGTTAAGTTCAGCCAATTAGGACTAAGGTTTTTTGGCTTAAAAAGAATTTGAGCTTTGTTTGCCCCCAGTCCGGATTGCGTTGAGTTCAGTCAATCAAGACTAAGGACTAATGATAACTCTTGGTGGCGGGCTGCTCCTTCGACGTCGTACATGGATCCTTCGTTGCGGTGGTGGTATAGCTGTCGTGAGGCTCCTGCAAAACAACACCAGAAGGGGGGTTTGGGTCCCGCGGTGCCTCCGGTGTGAGAGTAAGAACTCGCTTTTGGGGAAGTTGAAGATATATAGGGATGCAGGTTGGCTGTGTATGTGTATGAGTGTGAGAGAGTGATTAACCCCAAAATCTCTCCTCATTGGGCTATTTATAGCCCAAGGGTAGGGTTTTGGGGTTGGTACCTTTTAATCGTAGTCGTTGGTTCTAGGAGCGGAGGACACCTGACTGGAGTGGATGCTTTACACGTGTCGGGACGGGACTGTTTGGGGAATGTTATGAGGATCTTCTGACACGTGTCTTGATTATTCCCATGATTGATGGGTGGCAGCTGTCCCTATTATGCGTTTTGGCATTTGACTCATGTGTTGGGACCTCTCAAGGTTGGGCTTGCGGAACTGGGTCAGTTAGGAATAGTAGTGTCCGAAACTGGATCGAGTTAGGATTCTGGGCCTGGCCCTTGCTGGAGCTACATGTACTATCACATATCCTATCAAAACTATAGTATAAATTAATAGTGGAAGCGTACCTAAATCAAAAGAAATCGTTTATAATCTTAAGGACGGTGAAGAGCTTGAGCACTTAGAGATTTGATCTTCACGATTTTCCTTTATATATAAGGATGGGATCTGTTATACTGTGGATCTCTTATTAATAAATAGTATAAATTTTTATATTTTATTCTTTACTTTTAGTTAATAAACTTCTACTATATAACTTGTACACTATTATTATAATTACTATTATTATTACTATTATTAAAGCTAAATTCTCATATTTTATCCTCTACTTTTAGTTAATAGATTCCTAATATATAACTTCTATCATTATTATTATTATTATTATTATTATTATTATTATTATTATTATTATTATTATTATTATTATTATTATGACATACTGCTATATACATGATATATCATATCATTAATAGGGTTTTCGATTTAAACAAAGAGTATACATGTGAAAATATAAGTAACTTTGGTAGATTTAGAGCAAAATAGATCAAGCAAAAAGGGTCGGGAGATGAGGAAGAATTAAAATAACGAACGACATTTGCGTGATTTGCATTATTAATAGGGGTGGAGTTATTATCAGATGGATAAATAATGAACATAGCTACAAACTAGCAGACCATTTCTCACTCGGAGCATATAAGTTGAAACAGTCGGTTAGTCACCAAATCACCATTTTAGTTTCTATAATCTGGTTTAATTTATTTACTAAAATATTCCGAGTATCTAGTCGCCAATCTGTTCAGAGACAAGAAATGTAGGTTCCTAATATGTATTAGTAGTTTAGTACCATTGTTATAGATTTCGGAAATCGGAATTATTTGGTTGAATTACTGATTTGCGATTTATCGGACGATTTTTAAAAAATCAGATGATTTATCGGTGATTTATCTGAAATCGATCAAATCGGATAATTTTTTTTGACCGATTTTTTAGCGATTTATCGACGATTTTAAAAAATCGGCCGATTTCTATAACAGAGAATTTAGTACTAGCTTTATACATGTGACTTAATAGCATCTTTTAATATTTAATTTTTTTTCTAAAAAATACTCTATTTTAAAAAATTTATTATTATAATTAAATTGAATTAATCCTACTTTTTAAATAATTATTTTTTTCAAAATATATTTATGTGATAATTATTTTTCTAAAATTTATATTCTACAAAAATTTCGAGTAACAAATTTTTAATATTTCATTTTATTTATTAAATTCTTTTCAAAATATTAAATTATACATAATATATTCAAACATGTCAAATACTATATTTATTCCTTAACATTTTTTTTCTTCTCCTTATTTCATTTTTGTCCTAATGATATTTTTTTGCGCTTGTAGATTGTATTATTCCACTTAGTGTATGGGTAATGTTTAACCGTGTAAAAATTATTACTTTAACTAAATTATTATATTTATTTAACATATGTATTAAAATTTATTTAATTTCTTCATTGTCTGTATTTTTCACATTATAAGTTTTTTAAAGGGAATATTCTAATCATATTTATACGATTCATGTAATTTTTCCTTACAAATTGAAACAAAACACATGTAATATTTATACCTAAATATAATTTAAAGGTGTTTCTTACTTTATAATTATTTTATAAGATTACCTGTATTGGATGTAGGTGTGTAGAGGCTCTCCGACATTTTTGGGACATTTGAACACAAAGTTCATTTTTTAGCACAGCTATTCAAATTGTTCCAAAAGTGGCACAGAACGCCACTTCCTCCGGGGTTCAACCCCAGAGCCCCAGAAGAAGTGGCGTTCTGGGGTAACTTAATTTTTTTTTTCTTTCCTCCCGGATTGAATGGCAGCTGTGTTAATTGTGATTAAGTGTTTGTAAGTGGGAAATATGTAATGGAGACCTAATTTTGAGTCTTCATATTAAATGGGAAAAAATTATTTTGCTGTAATTTTTTGTGTGTTGGGTAGTCATGAAAGCCTATTTATAGTAAGTAATTTTTGTTTTTTTTAAAAAAGTGTATGTATGACTTTTGTGCCCTCAAAAAGGATAGTCGGCAACGAAAATATTAAATGAAGACCTAGTTTTGAGTCCTAATATTAAATTGGAAAAAAATTATGTTGTTTTTTTATTGGGGAGTCATGAAAGCCTATTTATAGTATGTAATATTTGAATTTTTAAAAAAGGTGTACATATGAACTTTTGTGACTTCAAAAAAGGGTACCTTGGGAGTTGACAAAGAAATGTTTGGTAGTTGTATTTTTTTTGCTGTAATAGAAGACAATAACATCTTTTAGTAAAAATAACCAGATGAAATCGACTTGTCAACTTTTAGAAGTCCGAATCTTCGGACATTCACCGGAGTAGGCACATGCAAATTTATGAAATGATTTGACAAGTCAACTTTTGTTTTGAACTGCATTACAGAGGTGAATAATTTCATTTTAAAATTTATAGGGTGATAATATCAATTATTTCCATATTCGTAATTGCACAACCTAATATTACATTTTGATTATGTAATATGGCTATAAATAGCTGCAAAACTATAAGCCATCAACTAAAGTTCCCCCTTTGTAGTATATTAGTTTCTAAATTTTGAGGCTGCTACAGTCAGGTCATGGACAAGGGCAAGGGACACGCTAGGTTCTGATATTCATGATTACGGGGAATTAATTGGTATAAATGGACCGAATCTCAAGCACGGGATGAAGCTCAACAAGCAAAAATTAGGGAGGTCAAACAATTTGTGAGAAGAATGCGAGGTATACGGGCCGCACAAGGACATACCGTACGTGATAATGAACAGTTCGTTGGCTATGGGGAAATGAACTTGAAGTTTATGAAATCATCGATCGAGTATGAAGAAAATATTAATAAGAATTTCAACTCTGGTCACATATTCAAAGGAGGAACATGAGTACGAGTTAAATGAAATGTCTCGACATTACCACTTCATGGAGGACGAGCTTGAGATGAGGAAAAGGAGTACGAGAATGCATACGCAAAGCGTAGGGCTGAAAGGATACGTGAAGAGCACAAGGAGTGGGATGAAAATATGGGAAATATATCGTCAAACTTGGGGAATTTGCTCAAGGACACGATGATGCTGGTATGGCTACACTATATGTCATGGAAATGAGGGGCCCCACGCATTGCCATCGCGTGATACTCGGTCGAGTACGTACACCTCGACCCACGGATATGGGAGGGAGGTCATATGCATACATCCCCTCACACACAAGAGGATGAGGACGTTGATGATGAGTTTGATGAGTACGTAGTAAATTTGGCGGATGACTAAAAAAAAATGAGAGATTCATTTATTTTCCAATTTTCAGCTGTAATGTATTTCTCTTATTATATATTTACATAATCAATGTTCCCTTGCAATGTAATTTGTTCCCGAGATGAATGGAAAATGCACTCGTTATTGCAATTTTTTGTTTACTACTTTACAGAAACATTTGTAAATTTAGAAATGGTTGTAAATTTTTTTTTGGAAAAAGTTTGTTCCACGCAAAGGTATTTTTGGAAAAGTAAGTAGCACGTGAATCTTACAGGCATGTATTATTACTTGTTGGTAAATTTATGAGTTTGACTACTCAGAAATGGAAGTATAAAATGATGATAAGGAAAATGACAAGGAAATGAGTTAGGTATCCCGTGAATACACAGTAGAAAGCACATGCAAACAGTTTGACTGAAGTTTTCACTAGTTAGAGATGAAAGTTAAAGAAGTTACTATTACGAATGCCAGTCTGCAACTACAAAGTTGGAAGGGTCCTCCACAGATAGTAGCCACATGCAGACTGCAAAGATAGTGAGTAGTCTTGTCAAATGCAGTAGAAGTTGTAAAAGCTGTATGATGTGACAAATGAATGTTAACTGTTTCGAAATAGTATGAGACGTAATTAGCACGTGAATGTTTACAGACATGTCTAGTTAATTTGTGTGGTCTTGCGTCCTTGTTTATTATGTAAATATGATGTAGTTCGGAAGTTAATATTGTATAGTAATAGAAGAGCAATGATTATACTACTGGTGATATTATTCGAGCTACTGGTCGGAAATGGTTTGTGATGATGATTTAGATATTCAATGGATCCAAATTTACGTTACTCAAGAGGTTCAGTAATCACGATGCATAGGGAATGAGAATGGCGTGTAGGGTGTTTGCAAATATGTGTAGCCCAATGTCAAGAACATGGAGTGCGAGTAACTAAACAAATCGCCATACAAATGCAGCGAGACACCGCTCAACAACTGGAACTAGCTTTATTCTGTGCAAGAGAGGAAGAGAATCAAATGAGAATGCGTTTAAACCGGATGGATCTAGAAAGAAATGTAGGGAGTTTGCTGAAGATGGTGACCATCACAGCGCAAGATGTATCATCATTTCGCTACGAGACCCGACTATATTTCCGATTTCTACTTGTCCGATGAAGAGTAATATTTCTGAATATTGTATTTTGATAGTGTACTTTATTATTTTGAGCTTTTGAAATTGTTATTTTATATTTCTGAATGATTTGACTACTCACATAGTGTGTGAGTGTTTATGATAAATTTAATGTGAGGTACTGTACAAATGTAATGTGATGTAGTTGTTAGCATGCCCTATAAATGTCTTGGGCATTTCAATTGGAAAGCATAAAATGGATAAGGGTAAAAAAAGATCATCCTCAAGCACATCTAAGTCCATTGGCGTCAGCTTAGTATCGCGAAATGTATCGGTCGCAGAAAGAAACGAAAGAAGATGAGAGTGGCAGAAAGAAGAAGAAGTGCGTGAATCAAAACATTTTGGGCGAGATAAAAGGTGATAAAGAAAAGCTCCGAAAGGATTACAATGATCGGGTCCCCTGCCGGAGGACGAACGCATCCGTCAGATCGATGAAGTGTATAAAAAATATGACAAAATGGAAATCAACCTGATTGAAAGAGAAGATAGTGAAATTGCATGGTATGTTGAAGGTCATCAGGCGTGGCATAATTTGGAGAAGATGCAGATGAAGCAGAGGATGAAGTTATGGAGAGTGCAGGAACTGATGAGGATCAATATGTTGTAAACCTTGCAGATTTTTAAGTTCTTTCTAATGTTTGTTGTATAATTTTAGTAACAATTTGAACGCCTAATTGGAATGTTTGTTTTGAATGGGATAAACCTAATAGGAGTTCCACAATTTGAAGCTCGAATGGATAACACAATAACCAACTTTTGCATGTAATGTTCGAAATAGCAAGATAGAAAACTTAGATTATACAAATGACAATGATGGTACAACATTTGAGATGAAGCTAAGAAAATGCAATGAAGCTAAGAAACAAGCAAGTAGAAGTTCACGTTATTATGTGTGGAGGCCCTGGGCATTTTTTGCTACGCTTGGTTTGACCTTCTTGGTTACATACACTACATTTCTTTCCTGATCGCGGACCATCAATCTCCGTTCGGATCCACACCAATTGCCCCTTATCTCCACGTTTCTGCTTAAGTTTCTTCAATGATTCATCCGCTACTAACTTTCCATACCCCTGCCAGAGTGGGGGTAATTCGTAGTTCCGGTATTCGGTTGATTGCAAGGGATAAATAATTGGCCGGTACAAGTTCTCAATTGTTTGGTTTTTATGGCAATTTTCAATGAAATGATCCCAACTCAGTCCATGTCTTATACAACCAGCCATTGCGTGAGAGCACATCATGTGATGCGTCGCCCATTTTCTATACGTGCACGTACGGTCGTTGAGATTGACGACCTGGGTCTTACCTCCCTTTACCCTTTCTTTAGCAGTTGTGTATTGACGTGTAACTATTTTCAAGATACCACATGCACGGTGAAAAGTAATAACCGTATGTCCAGTTGCCTTTCTTTGAATTTTTGCTAACATGGCGGCTGAAACGCGCACATAACTGTTGACCCTGTTGCACACCGTCATCTACTTTATTTCTATGTGTCTCAATAATCCTGACCGCCTTGTAAAAGAGGTACTCCATCATCGCTGTTACTGGAAGGAAACGAGCCCTTCTTATGTTTCCGTTGAAACCCTCAAGCATGTTGGTGGTCGTTTGACCATAACGAACACCATTATCGTGGGAAAGTGTCCACCTCTGAACAGGTATTCTTGCAAGATAGTCAAGGGCAGGGGGGGAATTTCACCAATTCTTGCCATGTATGCATCATGCTTGGATACTTGTGTGGTTGTGCCAGCTTTTCACATCAATTTCTTTAGTTCACCGCCAGGGTGATGATGGCAGAAGTTGCTTCGCACATGCAGTAGATAGAATCTATGGATGCCTAATGGCTCAGCAAATCCGTTTTGAGGGTCTCTTACCGCAGAAAGAATACTGGCTGCTCGATCAGAGATGATGCACACGCTGGTCTTTGGTGACAGACATGTCTCCGAATACGTTGCAGAAACCAATACCAGTTCTCATACGTCTCTTCATCAACCAAACCATAGCAAAGGGGAAAAGGGTGGTTGTTCGAATCTACTCCCATGACAATAAGCAATTTACCCCTATATCTCCCCTTCAAGAAAGTACCGTCTATTGAAATTACAGGACGTGCATGTTGCCACCCATCCATCATTGCCTTCAAACACCAAAAGATTCGCTTACAAACGGACGTGCCCCGTTCCTGAGCATGTGGCACGGCATCAATCTCAGCAATGGTTCCAGCATTTGTCTTCTTGATGGCTGTAAGAAACATGGGAAGATCTTGATATGTTGTAGGCCAACTTCCATAGACTTCCTCAATGGCTATTTGTTTGCCTCGCCACGCTTTCTTGTACCCCACTATATGGTTGTGCTCATTGTTGATAAGAGGGATAATGGTTTTAATGGGGATTTCTGGTGTATCTATCACCTGTTTCACATATCATTGAGCAGTGTCAAAATATTTTCACAAAATATTTTAACAAAATTTGTAGGGAAGTTAAATAGTTATGTATGTTAAATTACTTACAAGTGGTTTGACAAGCTGCGAAATCATCCTTGCAGATAGCTTCTTGTGATCTTGCAACGGCTGATCAACCAAGCATCTGTGTTCCTCTCTATTGACATTTATCCTCCAGTAATCAGAATTATGCATGAAAGCAGCTCGCATCCTCCAGTTACAGCCCTCAGCCCAGCACTGAATAATGAGTTGTTCTTTGTTACTCTTTGTCATTTTATATGTACGATCTGTGGCAATATGAGCACGCTTGACTGCCAACAACAGGGTTGCTTTGTCACGGTAACACTTTCCTTCACTCAGTTCCCCCTGATCAAGGTCTTCATCAAAATACATATCGTTAGGGCTATCTATTATTGGGGAAATATATATCTCTGTGCGAAACCATGGAGCCCTTGGAACATGATGCTCTTCCCCAGCTGTTGGAAACATGCTAGAAATTTCTGCATTCCTCTGTACATGCCCCCCCTTCATCGCTGCCTGATGAATCTTCATCCCCATCATCATCATGAAGGTGAAAATCATCATCACTGGATGAATTATCTACAGCTTCATCTGCGACGAGGGCTAACCGCTTACCCGAACCTCTTCCCACCATCTCTACATTACCCCCACCTTCTTGCTCATTTTCATAACTACTCCCCCTTCATACCCTCCACCAAATAGACTACTCTCCCCTCCAAACCCTCCACCATATGCACTACCCCCCCCTCCATACCCTCCACCATATTGACTACTCCCCCCTCCGTACCCTCCATAATATTCACTACCCCCCCTCCATGCCCTCCGCCATATTGACTACCCCTCCATACCCTCCACCATATTGACTACTCTCCCCTCCGTACCCTCCACCATATTGACCACTTTCCCTTCCATACCCTCCACCATATTGACTACTTTCCCTTCCATACCTTCCACCATGTTGACTACTGCTTCCTACGTACCCTCCACCTTTTTCCGTTGTTTCTCCTCTGTACCCTCCACCTTCAAATGTAGATCTGACCATCCTGGGTTGACATTACTCCGTATGTTAATTGTGTCGGTTGTGACCCTAAATTCGGTTGGAAAGAGTACGGGTCATCAACAGCAACTTCCTCTGTTTCGATGAACAAAGAAACATCTTCTTGGACGTTCAGCAACATGGCAGGGACATTTAACATACGGGTAACATCATCATCACTTAATATTTCCATTTGATAAAAACCTTCAACTAAGTTGTATTGACCAAGGTAAGGATAATTTAAACTCAATTTCAGATTCCATTGATAAGAACTAATATTCATTAAATTGTATACAAGACGTTTAAGCTCATCAAAATAGGTACCAAACCGAATAAACATCATTTTCTTGGGATCGATAGAGTAGTTGATATTACTACCCTCTCGAATTACTACTTCACCCAAAAAAAATTTGACATTCACGTGGCCTTCCATTTCCCTGAGTTGAAGAAAATATTTAACAAGTGAGCAACATATTTACATACATATATATACATATATACACATAATTAAAAGGAGGACATACCTTTTCGTATTGGTTGAAGAGAACTATGTGCTGAACATATTTGGTGCCTCAAGACATGTATAAATAGTGGAACGACTATTATTGTGATTCATTAATTGTGTCAATAATTTCTGCATAAAGATATCTGATCCCATCCATTTCAGATTTCAGATAAGATAATTTTGTAAGGGAAATCTACTTTTTGCCAGATTTTGTGGATAGGAAGCAGAAGATAATTTTATCCAAATTTTCAACAGGAAGTAGATAAAATATTATATAACATTTTAATATATTAATAATATGAATACAAAATAATATTCTATTAATATAAAATAGGTAATATTAAGCGTTTGTATAATTTAAAAAACTATAAATTACCAATTATTTAATTTATAATATAATAATTATTTATAACAATAATTGAAAACTCATAAAAAGTACAATAATTTATAATATAAACCATTATTTATAACAATAATTGAAAACTCATCAAAAGTACAATAATTTATAATATAATAATTATTTATAACAATAATTGAAAACTCATAAAAAGTACATTTTAAGCCATGCATATATTTTTGATAAATAAACTATGCATATATTATTACAGAATAAAAATATATATACATTTTTGAGTATAGGAATAATATAATTACAGAATAATATTATATAAATTGATAAAAATCAGTAATAATAGATATATAAATATTTGAGTATAAAATAATATTATGTAATAATAATTATTAGTCAAGTATTATTTAAAAGGAGAGAAATGAAGGAGAAAGAAAGGATAAGAAAGAAAGAAAGTGAGGATAAGAAAGAAAGTGAGAGCAGCGGCCGGAATAAAGGAGAAATTTGAAGACTTGCAACAGGAACCCGGAAGAACAGGCGTTCCTAGGTTGACAAGGAGAAATGTTTTGGCGGAAAACCCCCGGAGCAAACCGGCGTTCTCCGGCTTTCCCTACTCAAACCGGCGTTCTCAGGTCCTCTCTCTGGTCCTCTCTCTCTGCTGATCTATATTTTGTTCAATTGTTCAAATTGAATTATTTGCATCTGGTTTAATTAATTTTTTTATTAGAATTCTTTTATTTGCATCATGTTGAATTATTTGCATATGCTTAATTACATCCTTGATTACATAAATTTAATTGCTTCTGAAATAATTGCTTTTATTTAATTAGTTGCTTTGATGTAATAATTGTTTTCAAATAATTGCTTTTATTTAATTAGATAATAATTGCTTTGATTTATATTATTTAAGTAGTTAGTTCCTTGGGTGGAGAGAGGAGATTTTTAGAATGGGTTGATTAATATTTTTTTTGGACACCTAAATATGTAATAAGCGTTTGTATAATTTAAAAAAACTTTTTCAAGCTGATAGCAATTTATATCTTAGAGTAACTACGTTCTTTAAAAATATTATTATACATATAAATTTCAATGATTTGTAACAATAATTGCAAACTCATAAAAAGTACATTTAAAGATATGCATATATTCTTGATAAAAAACTATGCATATATTATTAATAGAGATAAATTTTACTAGATTTAGTCAATTTAAATATAATGAATAAAATAGTACTTCTAAGATTATCATTATTAATAACAAAAAATATTAATTTCAGACTTATTATGAGATATAAAAATACATCAAATTAAAAAAAACGTTCTGAATCTGATAGCAATTTATATCTTACAGTAACTACGTTCTTTAAAAATATTATTATACACATAAATTTCAATGATTCATAACAATAATTGTAAACTCATAAAAAGTACATTTAAAGCTATCCATATATTATTAATAGAGATAAATTTTACTAGATTTAGTAAATTTAAAAATAATATGAATTAAATAGTACTTCTAAGATTATCATTATTAATAACAAAAAATATTAATTTCAGACTTATTATGAGTTATAAAAATACATCAAATTAAAAAAAAACGTTTTCAAGTTGATAGCAATTTATATCTTAGAGTAACTATGTTCTTTAAAAATATTATTATACACATAAATTTCAATGATTTATAACAATAATTGAAAACTCATAAAAAGTATATTTGAAGCTATGCATATATTCTTGATAAAAAAACTATGCATATATTATTAATAGAGATAAATTTTACTAGAATTAGTCATTTTAAATATAATATGAATAAAATAGTACTTTTAAGATTATCATTATTAATAACAAAAAATATTAATTTCAGACTTATTATGAGTTATAAAAATACATCAAATTTAAAAAAAACGTTTTCCAAGCTGATAGCAATTTATATCTTACAGTAACTACGTTCTTTAAAAATATTATTATACACATAAATTTCAATGATTTATAACAATAATTGAAAACTCATAAAAAGTACATTTGAAGCTATGCATATATTCTTGATAAAAAAAACTATGCATATATTATTAATAGAGATAAATTTTACTAGATTTAGTCATTTTAAATATAATATGAATAAAATAGTACTTCTAAGATTATCATTATTAATAACAAAAAATATTAATTTCAGACTTATTATGAGTTAAATATAATATGCATAAGGTTAATTCCATCCTTGGATTATGTGAAAATGTGGTAGAACATGGAAAATGATGCCATTTTTTGACTTCGTGTCACAATTGCTTACATCAAATTTCCTTCTTGTGCAGGATTACATGGCTGGACGACAATTGATCAACCCCGGTCCAATTGACGGGGGGTTACTTACTCAACAAAATATGCATCGTTCACAGCTTGTCTGGGGTGGCACGGTACACATTCTTGTCCCAGTGCCCAGTTTACTTATCAAAATTCTTTATGTTGTTTGTAAATGCTTAAATTCAAATTTACTTGCAGGGTAGTGATGATCATTTACGGCTCCGCTCAAACTTCAAGACATACTGGGACTGTGTTCAGGCTAATCCACTGCCACAGCCTATCCAGGATGCCATTACAGAAGCTGGTTTTATGGGTGTTCTACTAGCCGGGAGTATGAGACATGATGCTGGCCTCATATCGGCTTTTCTTAATCGATGGCTCCCGGAGACGTATACTTTCCATCTCTGTTTCGGTGAGGCCACTGTTACACTTGAGGATGTGTACTACATATTAGGGCTACGTAGCGTTGGACGTCCTGTATTACCTATTCCAGGGGATGTAGATCAATTGTTAGTACAGGAGCTTCTTGGTGTTGCCCCTGATCCACAGCAAGATACAGATGTTATAAAGAAGGGTGAAATTAAGATTAGTTGGTTGGTTCGTCAGTTCGGTGACTGTTCCCGTCTACACTTAGCTACTGGTCATGATCATGAGCGTGAGCTATTGTACCACACACGTGCACACTTGCTTCTGCTCATTGGTTCTACTGTGCCAAACTACAGTGGTTACCGTATGCCTCTAAACCTCCTCCCATTTGTGCGGCACGTGTGTCAGATTAGTACTTATAGCTGGGGCAGTGCATGTCTTGCTTATCTTTACCGCCGCCTTTGCTCAGCTAGCATTGGATATAAGACGGAGCTATGTGGGTCGATGACATTATTACAGGTACATATCCACCCAACATACTTCACATTAGACACACTGCATACTATAGACAAACTGCATACTTTAGAGACACTGCATACTACATGGTACATGATCCATGCCTTCAACAAATATTCATTTCTCGAATGTGGTTCAGGTTTGGATATATGAGCATTGTACTGCCTTAGCTCCCAGACAGCGAGACCCTTATTTGATGCAGCATCCCCGTGCTCTCAGGTACGACTATGCTTAAATATTTATGACTCTTTGTTCATGTTCAAAAGTATTCCAACATAGTCTTTAACATCATATATTTCTTGCTTCAGGTGGATGGTCCCATTGGATGGTACGACTCTGCAGACACATTCGTTACGCGGAATTCGTTATGACCTAGATACCATGTCTGAGGATTCCTTCAGGTGGATGTCCTACAGTGATTCCGCGGTTGAGGCACGATACATCCCTGAGCTTGAGCTATCACTCATGAGTGTACCTTGCCCCTCTTTTACTTGACATGGGTGGAGTGGT
Organism: Apium graveolens; assembly: GCF_009905375.1. Classification (NCBI taxonomy): domain Eukaryota; kingdom Viridiplantae; phylum Streptophyta; class Magnoliopsida; order Apiales; family Apiaceae; genus Apium; species Apium graveolens. The sequence goes on along the minus strand of NC_133651.1, from coordinate 221,060,071 downwards.
GTTACACTGATAGGGTCACAAGATAGTTTGGCTACTTGCAGCAGGTCCCTACTGACTCTCCACTTACTGACCATGATTCTTTCCATAGGGGTCAAAGAGGTTGGCCTTTAAAGTTCACTAGGGTGCGTGAGCTTTGGGAGTCACGTCACATTGCCGTGCTTGGTCCACCATCTTACAGACGCACTCACAGACCTATGTGCGTTGTTGACTATCCTGAGTGGTACGACAGAGTCACTAGGCATTTCATGATCAACCCCAGGATTTAGAGGGACCAGCAAGGATTTCAGGGGTCGCAGGGACACCTACCAGTGGCTGTAAGATTTCTCTTCTTAGATTATTACCTCTTCATTTGTCACAGTTTTCGTTTATGTATACACATTTACATGTCATTCAAACTTACATGTTGTCAATACAGGTTGAGGGGTTGTCCGCTGCCTACCACCAGATCTGGGAGTCCGGCGTGGCTGAGGATGATGATAATGTGGATGAGGTGCTTCAGGGTTTACATGGCACATTAGATGCCATAGGTTTCCCATATCTTCTATAGAGGCCCCCTCATCCACCTCCTGCCACCCCACGTACTAGAGGTGCTCATGCCCGTAGGCCAGGTACTGCATTTGTTAATGCTGCACCACCTCCTCGGGATGGTTGGGAGCCTTGGCCTCGTCCATCAGGTGGAGAGGGTTCTTCGTTCTACACCTCCTTTGGCTCAGGTTGGGAGCATAGCTTTCAGGGGCATGGACATACTGACCATACCTGGGACCACTTCATTCAGGGAGAGGGAGATCCTCATACGTCTACTTGGGGTCAAAGTTCACAGGTGCATGATGTTGGTGGGTCTTCTTGGGGGCGGAGCACTCAGAGTCATGATGCGGGTACATCTACTTTTGGCCACCCTTCTCAGGGCCACAGCCCTTATGCTGGTGCATCTACTATGGGCCACACTACTCAGACTTCTTATGCTGTTCCTAGTGCATGGGCTACTGGATCCAGTTGGGCCATTCTACTCAGACTCATTACGGTCATCTGCCCCAGGCTTTTCCACATCCTATATACAGTTTCCCGCCTGAGACAGGAGGTTCGGGCTTCTCTTTCCAGACCACAACTAGGGGCTTCGACCCCTGGTTAGGATGTGATTCCTCCGCACAGAGTCATGAGCAGGGGGGTGAGATGCATACACCCCTTATCATGCAGGATGCAGATGTGGAGGGTGACAGTGAGGAGCAGGATAACGATAATGAGGAAGTTGATCCTCCTATACAGCTCAGACAGCAGCCTCGTAAAGCAGTGAAAGGAAAGGGGAGGCTATGCTGTAACACCCCCAAATCCGGGGTCGGGGATCCGGGTTGTCACGAGTTCCATTTCCCTTAATAACACCCAATCTTAATACACAATCAACTACTCTGTACTGTGACCCCACAATAAACACACACACCACAAGTTATAGTCTCAGAGATGAATATCCAAAAATAATCACAAGTCGTTTTATTCCACAATTATATGTCAATACACCTTAAAAGGTTTCTGAATAAATTTACATTTCTTTGCCATTATTACAATTCATAAATATACATAATCTGGTACATCAAAAGTTGAAAGCCTAGCCTATTGGTAGTTCCTACCTCAGCTACAACGACATTAACGCCTATAGAAAACTGCGAAACGTTTCCTATCCGCTCGTGAATTGGGAGCTTGGTCCTGTTCATCTTGTCTATCTGATATTATGTGATGAAAGAAGAAAGCAAGGGTGAGCAACAAGCCCACCAAAATAATATGTATAGTGATTTATAATATATGAGCATTCTCATAGTACTCATGAAAGTCTTGGTCAAGAAGAAATGAACCAAATTGATATCTTAACGCGACCAAGTCGCAAAATATTCAGTATATATGTATATATACTTTTCAAAATCTTGGAAGTCCTCTTCCATGTATAATATACACAAAGTTCCAGTTTATAACTGTATAAAAAAATATCGTTGCAAGGTGATCTCATATATCTAACCTTGTCTCAACGTTTTTCTGAAAGTCTTTGTCATGCATAAGATAATCATTTACTAGATATAAGTTTAAAAGATGAAGTTACAAGATACTCCAATATACTTATATCTTTTCCAAATACTACTTGAACTACCACCGTTCAAGTTATAATTAGTTTCAAAAGTTCATCACACTGATGAGACTACAAGATAAGACTTGAATAGATTCAATCTTTGAAATATTTTGAAGAAAATGAAGTTATGATATACTTCATTAAGTCCCGATATATATATACACCTATATATATACATACGTTTCCTGAAAACCTCTGTCATGTAAAGTATGAACAGAATTGCAATATCCAATAAATTTGGAAAGGAAAGAATTTTGGCATAAACCTGATACCTTGCTGATCAGGCAAAGATACCAATAAGTAACCTTTTCTACTAGTAGATGGACGAATTCCCCACTAGTCATCACCCTGGTCGCAATAGGACCTTATGCTGGACTACCACTCAGCCACTTATGCATTTGATGGACTCCCACTGAGCCACTTACACTATCATGGACGCCCACTGAGCCCATGTTGCTTATGCCGACTCGATAGATGGACTTACTTCCCGAACGTTGGGTAAGTAATCAATTCATTTACCAAAACTGCAACCTTGTTGCGAATATAAAATACACCATAGAGTCGGATCCCTCAGGTTTTGAGCGAGTATTTAAATCCCCTTTTTAAAAGGAAGATCTTAAATATAAAAATGAGTTTTGGGATCCGCTCTAACTTTTAAAAATCATTTTGAAGACTCGAAAACACTTTAAAGAGTGTTTGGAGTAATGCTGATTTAATGAAGTAAATCAGTCCCAATATATTTAGAAAATGTCTAAATATTATTATTTAAATAATATTCCCATAAAGAATAATCTTTATACAAATAATTGAAGTAGAAGTTGTAAGACTTATACTTGAAATGAGTATTAAATAACCAAAGATATACGTATACGGAAGTACTATCTTTATTTGAATAATCGAAAATAAGTTTGATTATCGAAACATTATTCTTTAATAAAATAAAGAATATTATTAAATAATAAGCGGAGTCATAATACCTCGAATGAATATTATAAATAATATTCATTAAATAAAATAACGGAGTCATACATCCTCAAATGAATATTCAATTAATAATCATTAATAATATAACTGAGTCATAAGCCCTCGAATGAATATTCATAATAATATTCAATAATAAAATAAAGGAGTCATAAGTCCTCGGATGAATATTCGAAATAATATTCAATAATAAAATAAAGGAGTCATAAGTCCTTGGATGAATATTCAAAATAATATTCAATAATAAAATAAAGGAGTCATAAGTCCTCGGATGAATATTCGAAATAATATTCAATAATAAAATAAAGGAGTCATAAGTCCTCGGATGAATATTCGAAATAATATTCAATAATAAAATAAAGTTAAAGTTATCGAATAAACCTTATTAGATTAATAGTTTTGAAAACTATAACCATATATATATAAAAAATATATATATTATACTCGGGAACATCGACTCTCGGTTTAGAAGTATGTTCACCTTTTGATCCCCTATACTAAGGGTAAACTCAATACCGCTTATCTCTAGCATAGGTATTATGCAACTGTAAGCATTTTAACCAACAGATATATAATCCAAGAATATGAAACAGGCATGCATATATACCATATCACATGCTACAATATATTGCAAGAATTTGCTAATAACAAATATGCATTTATCGCAAGATCATGCATATACACATATACATCACAACAACAGTATAACGGGTAGAAAACTTGCCTGAGCGACTGGGGGTTACAAATGGCTCGGGACGAGTCTGGTAACCTATAAACAACAAGTAAGTTGGAATTAAACCAAAGTCACTTGTACATCTATACATTAACCAACTTAGACTCTAACGCTCGCTTTGCGCTTACTAATTCTCTTAAGTCACTCGAGTACCCTCGGCTCCACCATTTTTATTAAATTAACCATTACGAGTTTTAAGGCGATTCTTTCGCGAGTGTCTTATCAACTACCTAATCCACTTATCATAAATGTTTCATACTCCCATTTAGTCATTTAAGGTCTTTAACCTATGTTTCAAAGTAAGGCGAGGGGTAAGGGTTCGTTCGCGAAATGTCGTTACTTAAAACGGCCGTTTCTCCTAAACCGTTCATCGGAATCAAACGAACCACATATCAAAACGAAGCTCGTAACATGAACTATCTAAACATGGCAATGGTAAAAACCTAGCAGGGAGTTCTCGGGTCCTAATGTTATGAACAAAAGCAGTCTAAAGTAAATCGGACATTACGACGGCTATGTTTACGCGATTTCCCAATTTTATACCATTCCAATTCAACACCAAACCATCACCAATCAACCCACAATCACAACCCAATCAAAACTCCATCCATACTTTATCATAACATCCCCAACAACTCAACATTAACAATTTATACTATTCTTTATCATGAATTTAAACTACACTTAAGTTCATTAATCAACAACCAAGATTTATAACTCCAAAAACATCCCAAAACTAACTAATCTCTACATACACAACCATCAAGCCTCTCATGAACTATAACACTCATATTATGCTCTTAACATTCAATAACAAAGCTTGGTTAATAGATTATACCTTCCTTGAAGCTTCTTAACACAACACAAGAGCTTTGAATGCCTAAAGAACCTTGATACTTGCTTGTATAACCTTAAACTTTCATAAAAATTCAAGAAAACTAAAGTTATTTTTTGAAAGTTACTATTCACCATCTTCTTCCTTGAATTAATGGAAGAGATTGTGAAGGAATTAGAAGCTTAAACTTATAGGACATCCATATCTATGTACAAGGAACCTTAGATAATTACCTTGTGATTTAACAATGCTTGGAACTTGATTTTTGATTTTTCTTCCTTTGAAAAGAAGAAAAAGCCGAGAGCAATGTTGAAGAAATGAAAAATTTTGTGTTTGCTTTGATTTGTTTTGGCTAGCTAGGTTGTTTTGGTTTTGTTTTGGTTAATTACCTTTCTAACCTTGAACTTTGTGTGGTTTACAATCATCCAACAATTCCTTCCCTTTTGTCATGCTTATGTCACCTTGCACATGTCATAATGCTTCCACTTGTCCACACCTTGTGATTTGATGATGTCACAATCCTTGGCTTCTTTTACAAGCTTGTCTCTTGGTCACTTATTTGTTTTACGGTTCGCTTATCTTTCGTTCTCGTTTATCATTTGAGAGATCATATCCGGGATCTTATTACTTGGGTTCCCTTAACCTTTCTCAATACATTATATTCCTTTTATGATCCTCTCTTATAATCCTTTAATTTAAATCCTTTTTATCCTGTTACCTTATACTCAATTCTTTTAGTATCTAGTGGATTTCCGGGAAAAATCAAAGTGTTTGGAATTGGATTCTGACGATCTTTACATACACTTATATACCATATAGAGTACTAATAAAATCTCAGAATATCCATAACAGAACCCCTATATAGTGTGGCATGAAAAGTTTTCTCATTCAGCATAATCTGCAAAATCACTATTCATAAGGGTTTCAAAAATTTCTAAAAATTGGGGTTATTATAGTCTCCCCTCCTTAAAAGGATTCCGTCCCGGAATCAGATATAAAATGAATAGGGATACTCTCTTAGCATTGCACTTTCTAATTCTTGAGTAAATTTTCCCACATTGTGGTCCTATCACCAACTCTGCCTAGTTTGATAACCCTTCTCCTAAGCACTTGTTCCTTTTTACTCTATAACCCTTCCTGGTTGCTCCATATAGGTTACGTCGGGTTGCATGCCTATGCGCTCATATGCCCCTATTTATCTGGCATCCGAATTACACTTCCTTAACATTGATACGTGAAACACGTTATGACTTGCTACATGTTCGGGGGTAGGGCTAGTTCATATGCTAACTTCCCAAACGTCTTAATATATCCAAGGGTCCAACAATTTGTAGACTTAGCTTTCCTTTCTTTCCGAACCTCATCAATCCTTTCCAAGGGATACCTATAACATTACTCGGTCCCCTATTTCATACTCTTTGTCCTTTCGTGTCAAATCAACATACTTATCATGTCCATCTTGGGCTACTACCAGCCGTCCTCTGATTAGATCTATCATATCCTTGGTCCTTTGGACCACTGCTGGTACGAGCATCTTGCGCTCTACAACTTCATCCTAACATAAGAGAGATCGACATTATCTTCCCTCAAGGATCTCATAAGGCGACATCTCGATAATGACATATGATCTATTATCGTAAGAAAACTCAATCTGTGTTAAGTGATCATTCCAATTTCTTTCAAGTCTATTGCACAGACTCTCATTATAGCTTTTAGCATTAGAGCTTTTGCTTCTCAATACCCATTCTTTTCCAGTTCGTAATCGATACTACCTTCCGTTCCTAATATTATACTGGTTATACTTCTGCTCGTTAGCATTCTATAACCTTTTAATAACCACGTCAACCTTAGTATCACTAACGCGTTAGAATCGGAATACCACCATACTTGGTACCACTTCCTTTCTAGCTGCCTCCATCTTCGAAAGCTTGATCCATCATATAGAAGTAAAAGAATTCATTGAGAGATCACTATGATCATGAACACTTGTTACATTGCATAGTTAGTACAGAAGGTGGCCAGCCTTTAGTACTTGACAAGCAATTAAACAATAGCTGGTATCCTACTCGGCTTCTATCACACAGATAGATAGTCATTCGGCAATACCTCCCCTTCTGGAAGGGTTGTTCTTCTCAGTTTACATGAAATGAAAAGAAGAGAAAAGAACGAATTGAAGAGAATTGTATATATGAAAAAAAAATATACTGCCACAAAATATCTGGCTTGGAACCTACCTCTGAACTATAGAGGTTTGTCATAGGAGAATAAAATATATGTGTATATATATCAAGTATTATCGTATCGCATTTCACATGCCTAAATATTTTTGCTATTCCGTCCATCGTTCTATGGACCCATGCTCTTCCTCGAGCTTATACACAATCACCTTTGAAACTCCCTCGATATCGAAAATCGAATCTGGGATCTCATTCTAGACATCATTGTTACTAGAATTCTATGCTTGCACCGCAACCTTCCTCATATAGTAATACGACTCTCTTTTCATAAGAGGGAATAAATATTCAATAGGTAGATACTCTACTTAATTAGTCTATCAATGATAACTTATACACTACCACGACCAGATTAGTGGTACTCAATCTCAACATCCATTCCAATACAACTCTCACGGTTGTAATCAACTCATTACTCGCAGAATCATTGCTGCATTACTATGGTCCACCACTGACCTACTGTCGTCATTCACTTTCCATGAAATCTTAATATCTAACCATACGGAGTCCATACATGTCGTATAGAATACTTCTAAGGAGTTAACATAATCACCAATCATGATTCATGAAGAACACTCCTGATCCTGACATACATACATGACATGAAGCAGATAAAATTGCAGGAGAGTTTCAATCAAAGCAACGATAGCAGGTTAATACCATTCTTAATCGTATGCCTTAAGTAGAAGACTTAACTCAAGGTTTCGTCTAGTCCTTTTTGAAACATGGTCCTGGCTTATCTCAAGATAGTATCTTCTGAGATAGATAGCCCGCTCATGGCGATTATACGAATTAAACCTCTACCAACTACTATTACGGTTGGGTATTGCACAGTCATCAGAAGTAATGTCAATCTTCCAAACCATAATACAACCTTCACGGCTTTAATCCTTATTACTGTATTCCTCTGGCACAAGATCCTATAATTATCCTCTTACCTTTAAAGTGTCGGCCACCTCTTTGGCCTTTCCTGATAGTAAAATTTCCTTACAGTTGATGTCATTTTAACCACCTCCAAATAAATTTTCTACCTCATTTCAATCACTGCTTATGTGAAGATGTCTTCCTTAAAATCTGATGAGTAAAAAAAAATCACCATTTTTCCATAAGTTATTGCCTCAGTCTTTAGAGGTTAATCAATGTCACGACTGACTCCCAATCATACTTAGAACATCTTTTATCTTAGGTCCTAATTTCCCTGAACAATTTTGACCTTTACTGGTTTGATCCATAATTTCTCGTGGTTTAACACGTGCCTCACTTGGCATCAATATAATTACGTCATATTTCCTTTATCAACATTTCTATTCTTGAAAATTTTGAATTTTACCTTTCTCCTTGTAAAACCTCTAAGGTTATCCTTGAATCGTTCCTTCTGTATTCCCTAGATACAGGGCATATCAAAATACCATTTACTAATACTAAAACCATTGTCTATATACTTCTGAAAAATTTCTCCACTGATTCTTAAAGGTTGTTGTTACCTTAACCCTTTCCAAATCATACTGTCAAAACTCATACTGTCCCTATTAAGTGTGAAATGCCAACCTTTATGCATTCCCCTAGGATTCATTTTAAGTTACCGATGTTCTATCCTTAATTCCACCTTTAAAAGGTACCTGCATCCTTCCATGGATAAATCAAGTCATATATCCCTGATAAGGGTGTCTTATTCAATCATTCCCACCTCGATAGTATATGCCTAATTTCACAATAACATCTGTATACAAAATTAGGTTAATCAAAATGGCCTCCAAAAGATAACAACGGTTATCCGCTTTTCTTGCCTAATCTGGTAACGATAACAAGGATGTTCTGGAAGATATTGGTCGTGTTCAACGTGAACTTCTTCTTAATAATTCCTTATTTACTTTTGTTGTTTATCTCAATAGTCATCTCAATGTTGGGATATCTTTCATACCCGGCGTCTCCCTTTCTGGGTATCAAGCCACCGGTCTTACACTTCACATTCTTGAAGGTCGCTTCCTTCATCCAATTTTCCTACTTTCTTACTTTCTTGTCTCCTTAGTCTATCCGCGTCTCATTATTTATCCTTCGAACTATCTCAAGGTTTCCTCGAATCCTCCCAACTTACAGGGGATAAAATATATGTATCTCTTATGCCCTCAACCATCAATTTTAACTCATGGTGAATCATCCTCATCCTGACGAATGCATACTTTCTATTTCTATTGCTACGAGTCTTTAGGACTTCCTCATACCTAACTCCCTTATCATTCCTCAAACTCTATTGCCTTTATATTCCTTTCCACTTCAGTTTCTTTTTATTTTCCTTTCTCTTATCATTAATTCATGAACCCACTAATCATTGACTTCAAACATCACATCGTTCTGGGATTCTTGTCATCCGAACGAATCTTGACAACTTTTACAACTTAGCTTCATATTTCATCATACTCGTCCGCCTTTGTTCTGGCTCTAAAGATTTTACACTGTAACACCCCCAGATCCGGGGTCGGGGATCCGGGTCGTCACGGTCTTTCTTTCCACAATATCACTTCACTTAATTAATAATAATAACCTTAAGCTGTGACCCCACACTAACACACACCACAACCCGTTATAGTCTCAGAGATGAAATTCAAATAAGTACAAGTCTTTGAATCCACAATTTAAAAGTTATTACAACCCAAAATGATTACTTGATAAATTTACAGTTAATTGCCATTATCTGCCACAAGTTATAATTATACATAATTTGATTCTCAAAAATAGAATGCCTGATCTACCAATAGATCTACCTCTGCAGCTATAGCAGCCACAACATCATCGGGAAGACGCGGGATGCTTCCCACGCGCTTGCGCTGGGTCTGCTGGAGTCTGGCCATCTTTCCTAACTGTTGTTGTGTGATGAAGAAATAAAGCAAGGGTGAGCAGCAAGCCCACCAAAATAATATATATAATGATTTACAATGTATGAGCCTACTCATAATACTCATGAAAGTCTTGGTCAAAAGAAATGAACCAAGTTTGATATCTTAATGCGATGAAGTCGCAAAATATTCAGTATATATACATATATACTTTTCAAAATATTGGAAGTCCTCTTCCATGCATAATATACACAAAGTCCCAGTGTATAACTGTATAAAAAATATCGTTGCAAGGTGATCTCATATATCTAACCTTGTCTCAACGTTTTTCTGAAAATCTTTGTCATTCATAAGACAATTATTAATTAGATATAAGTTTAAAAGATGAAGTTACAAGATACCCCAATATACTTATATCTTTCCCAATACTACTTGAACTACCACCGTTCAAGTTATAAATTAGCTTCAAAAGTTCATCACATAGATGAGACTATAAGACAAGATTTGAATAGATTAAATCTTTAAAATATTATCAAAATAAAATGAAGTTACGAGATACTTCATTTGATGTAAACATCATTTTGAAAACTTGACCCTGCCAACACTCAACAATCGCCCAACCGTAGCCTTTCCATCGAAGTGCTCTGGGTAGTGTTGCAGAAATTATCCAATTGGATGATGAACTCATTACGGGAGTTTGCCGCGCCAGGAAGACCACTTACGATGATCAGTCGTAGTAGTACAACCCCACCATTTTCTACATGTAGAGGAGAACCTGTCGGATTTACTTGTCAACCGAACACTGAACTCCTAAGGAATGGACCGCCTTAGCGGAACTTCCAGGCCATTTGGGCCAATATAATAAGGCTGGGCCGGCGCTACTCGGCCACTTACGCCACTCCTAGTTCAGATGAAATCCATGACTCTGAAACGTAAAGCTCGTTTCCCCCTTTCCCCAAGTAGAAACTTGTTGATACGGCTCCACCAAGAAGTCGTACCTAGTTGGAAAGGAAAACTCACCGATATTTCCCAGGCGATGCCTGTTAATGGATTAACTTGTTCCAAGAATTTTACTTCCCGAATATTGGGTAAGTAATCAAACACTCTTTTACCAAGACAGCAACCTTGTTGCGAATATAAAACACACCACCGAGCCGGATCCCCCATGTTTTGAGCGAGTATTTAAATCCCCTTTTTAAAAGGAAGATCTTAAATATAAAAATAGTTTTGGGATCCGCTCTAACTTTTGAAAATCATTTTAAAGACTCGAAAACACTTTAAAGAGTGTTTGGAGTAAAACTGATTTGATGAAGTAAATCAGTCCCCAGAATATTTAGAAAATGTCTGAATATTATTATTTAAATAATATTCCCATAAAAAAATAATCTTTATAAAATAGTTGAAGTAGAAGTATTAAAACTTATACTTGAAATGAATAGCAAATAATCAAAGATATACTTATACGAAAGTAATATCTTTATTTGAATAATCAAAAATAAGTTTGATTATCGACACCTTATTCTTTAATAAAATAAAGAATATATCTCAGCAAATAATCGGAGTCATAGATCCTCAAATGAATATTCAAATAATATTCAATAAATAAAATAAGCTGAGTCATAATACCTCGAATGAATATTATAAATAATATTCATTAAATAAAATAAAGGAGTCATACATCCTCAAATGAATGTCCAAGTAATATCCAATAAATAATGTAAAGGAGTCATACGCCTTCGAATAATATTCGAAATAATATTCAATAATAAAATAAAGTTAAAGTTATCGAATAAACCTTATTCGATTAATAGTTTTAAAAACTATATCCATATATATATATATAAATAAATATATATATATAATATACTCGGGAACATCGACTCCCGGTTTAGAAATATGCTCACCTTTTATCCCCTATACTAAGGGTATACGCAACTACTTGCTTATTTCTAGCATAGGTATTATGCAACTATAAGCATTGAAATCAACATATAGATAACCAGATTATGAAACAGACATGCATATATACCATATCAGCATGCTCCAATATATCGCAAAATTTGCTAATAACAATCATGCAATATCACAAGATAATGCATATACATATATTTACATCACAACAACAGTATAACGGGTAGAAAACTTGCCTGAGCGACTGGGGTTACGAATGGCTCGGGACGAGTCTGGTAACCTATAAACAACAAGTAAGTTGGAATTAAACCAAAGTCACTTGTAAATCTATACTTTAACTAACTTAGACTCTAACGCTTGTTTTGCGCTCACTGATTCGCTTAAGCCACTCGGGTACCCTCGGCTCCACCATTTTTAATAATTTAACCTTTACGAGTTTTAAAGCGATTCCTTCGCGAGTGTCTTACCAACTGCCTAACACACTTACCATAAATGTTTCATACATTAATTAACCCTTTTTGGTCTTTAACCTATGTTTTAAAGTAAGGCGAGGGAAAAAGTTTCGTTCGTGAAACGCCGTTACTTGAAACGGTCGTTTCTCCTAAACCGTAAATCGGAATCGAACGAACTACATATCAAAACGAAGCTCGTAACATGAGCTATCTAAACATGGCAGTGGTCACAATCTAGTAGGGGGTCCTCGGGTCCTAATGCTATGCACAAAACAGTCCAAAGAAAATCGGACGTTACGACGGCTATGTTTACGCGATTTCCCATATTTAAACCATTCAAACCCATTCCAAATCAACCTCAAATCCAACCTCAAATCCATCATACAACAAACATCCATCCTTATCACATCATAACAATCCCAACAAATCCACATTAACCATTTATACTATTCTTTATCATGAATTTAAACTACACTTAAGTTCATTAATCAACAACCAAGATTTACAACTTCAAAAACAACCCAAAACCCATTAATCTCTACATACACAATCATCAAGCCTCTCATGAACTCTAATACTCATTTTATGCTCTTAACTTTCAATAACAAAGCTTGGTTAAGAGATTATACCTTCCTTGGAGAGTGGAGAATCAAGGGGATGGCTTGGAATCATCTTTAAAGCCCTTATCCAAGCTTAATCTAAACAAAACTTCAAGAACACAAATTTTAGTTCTTGAAAACACTATTCACCATCTTCTTTGATGATTTATAGAAAAAGATTGGCTTGGATTTAGAAGCTTAAACTTATAGGAAGTATGTAACTTAACTAGGAGAAGCTAGGATAATTACCTTGCTAAATAATAAGTGGAGGAGCTTGAACTTCCATTTTTTAAGAAGAGAACCCGAGAGCTTCATGAAGAAGAAGAAGAATTTTGTGTTTTGCCTTGTCTTGATTTTTGGTTGGTTGATTTGGTTTTGTTTTTGATTTAGTAAATTACCTTCTTGCCCTTGGATTTGTGTGGTTACAAAGCCACCACACCTCCTCCTTCCCATGTCATGCTTATCTCATCCACATGATGTCATCCTTCCTTCCTTGTCTTCTTTCTATTGGTTGGATGACATCACTCCCATTAATCCCTTTGATTAACTTCCTAATCGTTTGCCTAATGACCGCTGATCTGTTATACGGTTCGCTTAACTTTCGTTCTCGTTTATCGTTTGAAGGATCATACCCGGGATCTTATTACTTAGGTTCCCTTAACCTTTCTCAATACATTGTATTCCTTTTATGATCCTCTCTTATAATCCTTTAATTTAAATCCTTTTTATTCTGTTACCTTATACTCAATTCTCTCCGTATCTTGTGGATTTCCGGGAAAAACCAAAGTGTTCGGAATTGGATTCTGACGATCTTTACATACACTTATATACTTCATAGAGTACTAATAATATCCCATAAGATCAATAACAGAACCCCTACATAGCGTGGCATGAAAAGTTTTCTCGTTCAGCAAAAACACTATTCATAAGGGTTTCAAAATTTCTCAAAAATTGGGGTTATTACAGTCTCCCCTCCTTAAAAGGATTCCGTCCCGGAATCAGATAGAAAACAAATGGGTATACTTTCTTAGTATTGCACTTTCTAACTCTCAAGTCAATTTTCCCACATTGTGGTTCTCCCATCAAACTCTTACTAGTTTGATAACCCTTCTCCTAAGCACTCGTTCCTTTTCACTCTATAACCCTTCCTGGTTGCTCCATATAGGTTACGTCTGGTTGCATGTCTATGCGCTCATATGCCCCTATTTGTCTGGCATCTGAATTACACTTCCTTAACATTAATACGTGGAACACGTTATGAACTTGCTACAGGTTCGGGGGTAGGGCTAGCTCATATGCTAACTCCCCAAACGTCTTAATATATCCAAGGGTCCAACAATTGGTGGACTTAGCTTTCCTTTCTTTCCGAATCTCATCAATCCTTTCCAAGGGATACCTATAACATTACTAGGTCCCCTATTTCGTACTCTTTATCCTTTCGTGTCAAATCAACATACTTATCATGTCCATCTTGGGCTACTACCAGCCGTCCTCTGATTAGATCTATCATATCCTTGGTCCTTTAGACTACTGCGGGTCCGAGCATCTTGCGCTCTACAACTTCATCCTAACATAAGGGAGATCGACATTGTCTTCCCTCAAGGATCTCATAAGGCGACATCTCGATAATGACATATGATCTATTGTCGTAAGATAACTCAATCCGAATTAAGTGATCATTCCAAATTCTTTCAAGTCTATTACACAGACTCTCATCATAGCTTCCAATCATTAGAACTTTTGCTTCTCAATACCCATTCTTTTCCAGTTCGTAATCGCTACTACCTTCCGTTCCTAATATTATACGGGTTATACTTTTGCTTGTTAGCGTTCTATAACCTTTTAATAACCACGTCAACCTTAGTATCACGAATGTGTTTCCATTCCGCATACTACCACCACTTTATTACTCCTTTTTTTTTTCAGTTGTTTCTATTTTCCAAAGTTTGATTAATCATATAGAAGTAAAGGAATTTGTTGAGAGATCACTATGATCATGAACACTTGTTATATCGCATAGTTAGTACAGAAGGTGGCCAGCCTTTAGTACTTGACAAGCAATTAAACAATAGCTGGTATCCTACTCGGCTTCTATCACACAGATAGATAGTCATTCGGCAATACCTCCCCTTCTGGAAGGGTTGTTCTTCTCAGCTTATATGAAATGAAAAGAAGAGAAAAGAACAAATTGAAGAGAATTGTATATATGAAAAAAAATATATACTGTCACCAAATATCTGGCTTGGAACCTACCTCTGAACTATAGAGGTCTGTCATAGGAGAACGAAACATATATATTTATATCAACATCAAGTGTTATAGCATCGTATTTCACATGCCTAAATATTTTTGCCATTCCGTCCATCATTCTATGGACCCATGCTCTTCCTCGAGCTTATACACAATCACCTTTGAAACTCCCTCGACATCGAAAATTGAATCTGGGATCTCATTCTAGACATCATCGTTACTAGAATTCTATGCTTGCACCGCAACCTTCCTCATATAGTAATACGACTCTCTTTTCATAAGAAGGAATAAATATTCAATTGGTAGATACTCTACTTAATTAGTCTATTAATGATAACTTATACATTACCACGACCCGATTAGTGGTACTCAACCTCAACATCCATTCCAATACAACTCTCACGGTTGTAATCAGCTCACCACTCGCAGAATCATTGCTGCATTACTATGGTCCACTACTAACCTACTGTAGTCATTCATTTTCCATGAAGTCTTAATAGCTAACCATACGGAGTCCATACATGTCGTATCAAATTCTCCTAAGGAGTTAACATAACCACCAATCACAATTCATGAAGAACACTCCAAACTCTGACGTACTTTCATGACATGAAGCAGATAAAAGTGTAGAAGAGTTTCAATCAAAGCAACGATAGCAGGTTAATACCATTCTTAATCATACGCCCTAAATAGAAGAATTAACTCAAGGGTTCATCTAGTCCTTTTTGAAACATGGTCCTGGATTATTCTCAAGATAGGACCTTCTAAGATAGATAGCCCGATCATGGCGATTACACGAATTAAACCTTTACCAACTACTATTACGGTTGGGTATTGCACAGTCATCAGAAGGAATGTCAATCTTCCAAACCATAATACAACCTTCACAGTTTTAACCATCAT
Source organism: Apium graveolens (assembly GCF_009905375.1). Lineage (NCBI taxonomy): Eukaryota > Viridiplantae > Streptophyta > Magnoliopsida > Apiales > Apiaceae > Apium > Apium graveolens. Next base: position 221,044,226 of record NC_133651.1, on the reverse strand, counting down.
CACTGTATTCTTTTGGCACACGCGCCTATAATTATCCACTTACCCTTAAAGTGTCGGCCACCTCTTTGGCCTTTCCTGATAGTAAAATTTCCTTACAGTCAATGTCATTTTAACCACCTCCAAATAAATTTTCTACCTTATTTCCGATCACTGATTGAGTGAAGATGTTTTCCTTAAAATCAGATGGAAAAAAAAAAATATCACCATTTTTCCATAAGTTATTGCCTCAATCTTTAGAGGTTAATCACTGTCACGACTGACTCTCAATCATACTTAGAACATCTTTTATCTTAGGTCCTAATTGCCCTGAACAATTTCGACCTTTACTGGTTCGATCCATACTTTCTCGTGGTTTAACACGTGCCCCACTTGGCATCATTATAATTATGTCATATTTCCTTTATCAACATTTTTATTCTTGAGAATTTTGAATATTACCTTTCTCCTTGTAAAACCTCTAAGGTTATCCTTCAATCGTTCCTCCTGTATTCCCTAGATACAGGGCATATCAAAATACCATTCACTATTACTAGAACCATTGTCTATATACATCTGAAAAATTTCTCCACTAATTCTTAAAGGTTATTGTTACCTTAATCCTTTCCAATTCATACTGTCAAAACTCATACTATCCCTATTAAGGGTGAAATGCCAACCTTTATGCATTCCCCTAGGATTCATTTTAAGTTACCGATGTTCTATCCTTAATTCCACCTTTGAAAAGGTACATGCATCCATCCATGGATAAATAAAGTCATATATCCCTGATAAGGGTATCTTATTCAATCATTCCCACCTCGATAGTATATTCCTAATTTCACAATAACATCTGCATACAAAATGAGGTTAATCAAAATGGCCTCCAAAAGATAACAACGGTTATCCTCTTTTCTTGCCTAATCTGGTAACGATAACATGGATGTTCTGGAAGATATTGGTCGTGTTCAACGTGAACCTCTTCTTAATAATTCCTTATTTACTTTTGTTGTTTATCTCAACAGTCATCTCAATGTTGGGATATCTTTCATACCTGGCGTCTCCCTTTCTGGGTATCAAGCCACCGGTCTTACATTTCCCATTCTTGAAGGTCACTTCCTTCATCCAATTTTCTTAATTTCTTACTTTCTTGTCTCCTCAGTCTATCCGCGTCTCATTATTTATCCTTCGAATTATCTCAAGGTTTCCTCGAATCTTCCCAACTTACAGGGGATAAACTATATGCATCTCTTATGCCTTCAACCGTCAACTTTAACTCATGGTGAATCACCCTCATCCTGACGATCATATACTTTTCTATTTCTATTAATAGGAGTCTTTAGGGTTTCCTCATACCCAACTCCCGTATCATTCCTCAAACTCTGTTGCCTTTTTATTCCTTTCCACTTCAATTCCTTTTTATTTTCCTTTCTCTTATCATTATTTCATGAACCAACACAACATAAGCATTGATTTCAAATATCCCGTCATTCTGGATTCGCGTCTTCAGAACGAATCTTGACAACTTTTACAACTTAGATTCATAATTTATCATACTCGTCTGCCTTTGTTCTGACTCTAAAGCTTTACACTATCTCCTTATCTTTGGGAATTACTTTCCCGAAAACAATTGACTGGACTTAAATCAGTTTATTATAATCTCTTGCTCCGTGCCTTCCTTGGCCTTTCACCAGCAGGTGGTCTCTCTCTTAGGAGGGTGAGTGATAAAAACAGTCTTTTGTGATTCGTCAATCATTTAGAATCTCAAATGATTCCTATATTTCCTTTAGCCAGGCTCTTGCCTCGACTAGGTCAACCTGTTCCTTGGAACTCTGAGAGCTTAACGATTTAAAGGTCATGAAAGAATTTCCTGCCGCATTGTCCCCTCAGGGTGGTGGTTGGGTATAATAGTCTAAGTTCTGTCTAGATAGGTCCATGAATTGCCGTATAGGAGTACCGTCTCGGTTCTCCTTTCCTTACTCGACTTTCTATTTCCTTAGTATGAAATGTTTCATCCTACTCCCCATAATTGGGGTCATCTTTTAATTTAAAATCCTCATTTTCCTCTCCATTATGTCATGGGTTCCTTCTATCTTGATGGCGACCTCCCTGACTATCACGTTCAGGGTTTGCTCTAAATCTTATTCCTCAAACTATGGCTCTCATCTAAGTTCTCATCCTTACGCTCTTGAACTTTCGAAACCCAAATTCTATAGGAATACCTCATTATTCCCTTATCCTCTTTCTCGGTATTAATCTCATATTTATTTGTTGGCTCTCTGCCTTCATTCATCACCTTTCTCTGGTACAATATGCTCTTTTCCGATAATTCGGACTGTATTGCAATCTCAAACAGCTTTTCGGTACCGGCTCCGGTTACCTTCATATCTATTTCCATTTTTTTTTTTTTTTTTTTTTTTTTTTTTTTTTTTTTTTTTTTTTTTTTTTCAAAATCTCTTATCAACTTTCCCAAAGACATTAACCTCTTGAGTCTCTCCTTCTTACTAAGGGCATCAGCCACCACATTGGCTTTCCCCGAATGATAAAGAATCTCCCAATCATAATTCTTGATTAGCTCCAACCGCCTCCTCGGGCATATGTTGAGCTCTCTCTATGGGAAAATGTACTAGAGTACTTATGGTTTGCGAATCTCATACTTCTCTCCATACAAGTAGTGCCTCAAACCTTTAGGGCAAAACTATTGCCACGAGCCTAAGCTCATGGGCGGGGATATCGAATTTCATATTACCTTAATTATCTTGACATGTACGCGATTACCTTACCGTGCTGCATAAGCACGCACCCTAAGCCCTAGTGCGAAGCGTCACTATACTTCACAAAATCTCCTTTTCCATCCGGCAACTCCAGCATAGGGGCCATCACCAATCTTTGCTTCAGTTCTTGAAAGCTGTTCTCGCATTTCTCTGTCCATTCAAACTTCTCAGTCTTACGAGTGAGCCGCGTTAAAGGGGCTACTATCTTTACAACTTGAACGAACCTCCGGTAGTGACCGGCCAATCCTACCTCTGGTAGTCGACCAAACCATGGTCATCAATTCATCAGTGGTCCTTTATCCAATCCTGTCAGGATCCTCCATGGGATCCTCCTCAACAACTATCCCTTCTAGGACAACATCCTCAACCGCTAAATCCTCAATATCAACATCATCCGGTCCTGCATTAGGACACTCTATCGGATCCACAATCCGATCTCCAATTAGTAATAAAATATCATCGCGATGTTGCTCCTCAACATCAGGGTTCGGAGTCCCGCTACCATATACGATAACGAACTACGCTCCTATCACGATATTTATAAGGGTTCCCATAAGGGTTTTAACTGTCAGTACTACGTTAGGTAGCCCGACTATGAACTTGGCAAGAGTTCTTATTATCTTTGTGAACTTATTATCTTAACGTCCCATCATCTCTGAGGTTTATAACGCTTAGCTCTGATACCATTTCTGTAACACCCCCAGATCCGGGGTCGGGGATCCGGGTCGTCACGGTCTTTCTTTCCACAATATCACTTCACTTAATTAATAATAATAACCTTAAGCTGTGACCCCACACTAACACACACCACAACCCGTTATAGTCTCAGAGATGAAATTCAAATAAGTACAAGTCTTTGAATCCACAATTTAAAAGTTATTACAACCCAAAATGATTACTTGATAAATTTACAGTTAATTGCCATTATCTGCCACAAGTTATAATTATACATAATTTGATTCTCAAAAATAGAATGCCTGATCTACCAATAGATCTACCTCTGCAGCTATAGCAGCCACAACATCATCGGGAAGACGCGGGATGCTTCCCACGCGCTTGCGCTGGGTCTGCTGGAGTCTGGCCATCTTTCCTAACTGTTGTTGTGTGATGAAGAAATAAAGCAAGGGTGAGCAGCAAGCCCACCAAAATAATATATATAATGATTTACAATGTATGAGCCTACTCATAATACTCATGAAAGTCTTGGTCAAAAGAAATGAACCAAGTTTGATATCTTAATGCGATGAAGTCGCAAAATATTCAGTATATATACATATATACTTTTCAAAATATTGGAAGTCCTCTTCCATGCATAATATACACAAAGTCCCAGTGTATAACTGTATAAAAAATATCGTTGCAAGGTGATCTCATATATCTAACCTTGTCTCAACGTTTTTCTGAAAATCTTTGTCATTCATAAGACAATTATTAATTAGATATAAGTTTAAAAGATGAAGTTACAAGATACCCCAATATACTTATATCTTTCCCAATACTACTTGAACTACCACCGTTCAAGTTATAAATTAGCTTCAAAAGTTCATCACATAGATGAGACTATAAGACAAGATTTGAATAGATTAAATCTTTAAAATATTATCAAAATAAAATGAAGTTACGAGATACTTCATTTGATGTAAACATCATTTTGAAAACTTGACCCTGCCAACACTCAACAATCGCCCAACCGTAGCCTTTCCATCGAAGTGCTCTGGGTAGTGTTGCAGAAATTATCCAATTGGATGATGAACTCATTACGGGAGTTTGCCGCGCCAGGAAGACCACTTACGATGATCAGTCGTAGTAGTACAACCCCACCATTTTCTACATGTAGAGGAGAACCTGTCGGATTTACTTGTCAACCGAACACTGAACTCCTAAGGAATGGACCGCCTTAGCGGAACTTCCAGGCCATTTGGGCCAATATAATAAGGCTGGGCCGGCGCTACTCGGCCACTTACGCCACTCCTAGTTCAGATGAAATCCATGACTCTGAAACGTAAAGCTCGTTTCCCCCTTTCCCCAAGTAGAAACTTGTTGATACGGCTCCACCAAGAAGTCGTACCTAGTTGGAAAGGAAAACTCACCGATATTTCCCAGGCGATGCCTGTTAATGGATTAACTTGTTCCAAGAATTTTACTTCCCGAATATTGGGTAAGTAATCAAACACTCTTTTACCAAGACAGCAACCTTGTTGCGAATATAAAACACACCACCGAGCCGGATCCCCCATGTTTTGAGCGAGTATTTAAATCCCCTTTTTAAAAGGAAGATCTTAAATATAAAAATAGTTTTGGGATCCGCTCTAACTTTTGAAAATCATTTTAAAGACTCGAAAACACTTTAAAGAGTGTTTGGAGTAAAACTGATTTGATGAAGTAAATCAGTCCCCAGAATATTTAGAAAATGTCTGAATATTATTATTTAAATAATATTCCCATAAAAAAATAATCTTTATAAAATAATTGAAGTAGAAGTATTAAAACTTATACTTGAAATGAATAGCAAATAATCAAAGATATACTTATACGAAAGTAATATCTTTATTTGAATAATCAAAAATAAGTTTGATTATCGACACCTTATTCTTTAATAAAATAAAGAATATATCTCAGCAAATAATCGGAGTCATAGATCCTCAAATGAATATTCAAATAATATTCAATAAATAAAATAAGCTGAGTCATAATACCTCGAATGAATATTATAAATAATATTCATTAAATAAAATAAAGGAGTCATACATCCTCAAATGAATGTCCAAGTAATATCCAATAAATAATGTAAAGGAGTCATACGCCTTCGAATAATATTCGAAATAATATTCAATAATAAAATAAAGTTAAAGTTATCGAATAAACCTTATTCGATTAATAGTTTTAAAAACTATATCCATATATATATATATAAATAAATATATATATATAATATACTCGGGAACATCGACTCCCGGTTTAGAAATATGCTCACCTTTTATCCCCTATACTAAGGGTATACGCAACTACTTGCTTATTTCTAGCATAGGTATTATGCAACTATAAGCATTGAAATCAACATATAGATAACCAGATTATGAAACAGACATGCATATATACCATATCAGCATGCTCCAATATATCGCAAAATTTGCTAATAACAATCATGCAATATCACAAGATAATGCATATACATATATTTACATCACAACAACAGTATAACGGGTAGAAAACTTGCCTGAGCGACTGGGGTTACGAATGGCTCGGGACGAGTCTGGTAACCTATAAACAACAAGTAAGTTGGAATTAAACCAAAGTCACTTGTAAATCTATACTTTAACTAACTTAGACTCTAACGCTTGTTTTGCGCTCACTGATTCGCTTAAGCCACTCGGGTACCCTCGGCTCCACCATTTTTAATAATTTAACCTTTACGAGTTTTAAAGCGATTCCTTCGCGAGTGTCTTACCAACTGCCTAACACACTTACCATAAATGTTTCATACATTAATTAACCCTTTTTGGTCTTTAACCTATGTTTTAAAGTAAGGCGAGGGAAAAAGTTTCGTTCGTGAAACGCCGTTACTTGAAACGGTCGTTTCTCCTAAACCGTAAATCGGAATCGAACGAACTACATATCAAAACGAAGCTCGTAACATGAGCTATCTAAACATGGCAGTGGTCACAATCTAGTAGGGGGTCCTCGGGTCCTAATGCTATGCACAAAACAGTCCAAAGAAAATCGGACGTTACGACGGCTATGTTTACGCGATTTCCCATATTTAAACCATTCAAACCCATTCCAAATCAACCTCAAATCCAACCTCAAATCCATCATACAACAAACATCCATCCTTATCACATCATAACAATCCCAACAAATCCACATTAACCATTTATACTATTCTTTATCATGAATTTAAACTACACTTAAGTTCATTAATCAACAACCAAGATTTACAACTTCAAAAACAACCCAAAACCCATTAATCTCTACATACACAATCATCAAGCCTCTCATGAACTCTAATACTCATTTTATGCTCTTAACTTTCAATAACAAAGCTTGGTTAAGAGATTATACCTTCCTTGGAGAGTGGAGAATCAAGGGGATGGCTTGGAATCATCTTTAAAGCCCTTATCCAAGCTTAATCTAAACAAAACTTCAAGAACACAAATTTTAGTTCTTGAAAACACTATTCACCATCTTCTTTGATGATTTATAGAAAAAGATTGGCTTGGATTTAGAAGCTTAAACTTATAGGAAGTATGTAACTTAACTAGGAGAAGCTAGGATAATTACCTTGCTAAATAATAAGTGGAGGAGCTTGAACTTCCATTTTTTAAGAAGAGAACCCGAGAGCTTCATGAAGAAGAAGAAGAATTTTGTGTTTTGCCTTGTCTTGATTTTTGGTTGGTTGATTTGGTTTTGTTTTTGATTTAGTAAATTACCTTCTTGCCCTTGGATTTGTGTGGTTACAAAGCCACCACACCTCCTCCTTCCCATGTCATGCTTATCTCATCCACATGATGTCATCCTTCCTTCCTTGTCTTCTTTCTATTGGTTGGATGACATCACTCCCATTAATCCCTTTGATTAACTTCCTAATCGTTTGCCTAATGACCGCTGATCTGTTATACGGTTCGCTTAACTTTCGTTCTCGTTTATCGTTTGAAGGATCATACCCGGGATCTTATTACTTAGGTTCCCTTAACCTTTCTCAATACATTGTATTCCTTTTATGATCCTCTCTTATAATCCTTTAATTTAAATCCTTTTTATTCTGTTACCTTATACTCAATTCTCTCCGTATCTTGTGGATTTCCGGGAAAAACCAAAGTGTTCGGAATTGGATTCTGACGATCTTTACATACACTTATATACTTCATAGAGTACTAATAATATCCCATAAGATCAATAACAGAACCCCTACATAGCGTGGCATGAAAAGTTTTCTCGTTCAGCAAAAACACTATTCATAAGGGTTTCAAAATTTCTCAAAAATTGGGGTTATTACATACACTATCTCCATAACCTTGGGAATTACTTTCCCAAAAACAATTGACTAACTTTTAATCAGTTTATTCTAACCTCTGGCTCTGTGCCTTTCTTGGTCTTTCACCAGCGGGTGGCCTCTTTCTTAGGAGGGTAAGTGACAAAAATAGTCTTTTGTGATTCGTCCACCATTTAGAATCTCAAATGATTCCTATATTTTCTTTAGCCAGGCTCTCGCCTCTACTGGGTTCGATTGTTCCTTGGAACTCTAAGGGCTTAGCGACTTAAAGGCCCTGAAAGAATTTCTCACTGCATTGTTTCCTCAAGGTGGTGGTTGGGGATAATAGTCTAAGTTCTGTCTAGACAGGTCCATAAATTGCCGTATAGGAGTACCGTCTCGGGTCTCCTTTCCTTACTCGACTTTCTGTTTCCTTAGTATGAAATATTTCAACCTTCTCCCATAATCGGGGTTATCTTATACATTAAAAACCTTGTTTTCCACTCTATTATGTTATGGGTTCTTTCTTTCTTGATGGCAACCTCCCTGACTATCACATTCAGGGTTTGCCCTAAATCTTATTCCTCAAACTATGGCTCTCATCTAAGTTCTCATCCTTAAGCTCTTGAACTTTTGGAACCCAATTTCTGTAGGAACACCTCACTATCCCCTTATCATCTTTCTCGGTATGGATCTCTTCTCCAGTCATTGATTCTCTGCCTTCATTCATTACTTTTTCTAGCACAATATGTGTTCTTCCCAGTGGACTAACAATGAGATTTACAGAAGGGGGGTTGAATGTAAATCTCAAAACTTTTTCAAGTTTTGAGCAGTTTGTAAGGCTAAGTATTTGAGTGATCAAATGTGTGTGAATTGCTTGGAGCTGATGCAGACAGATATATATTCAAACACAAATGTAATGAACACAAAGAACTTAAAAACTTTTCTGGTGGATTTGTTGTTCCACCAGAGATGTGTTATTTCAGAAAATCTGTGATTCAAAATTAAATCACAGCTGCTTCCTAGTACAAACTAGATGATTTTCTCTCTTGATATTTCTAAACAGCTCAGGGAAAATTCACATCTAATTACTAGCTACTACTTGGTTTATATATCACCAAGTTTACAAGTAAAGACAAAGATAAAGTACAATAAGAAAATAGTTCTCCACTTGTTTCTATTCCATTTTTATCCAGTGTAATATGGAATTATCTGTTGACTTTCCATTTTGAACCAGACTAAAAACGGCTGCTTTTTCTGCTGTTCCTGAAATAGGCTACCACATCTCTGTCAATCCATGTGCCTCTGACAGCTTTGTTAACTGTCACTATCAACTGCTATGAGACTGAGCATCCGTTGAAGCTTTCATCCGTTGATGGCTTTATCCGTTGATGCTCTAGCAGTTGAAGCTTTATCCGTTGAAGCACTTATCCATTGATGGATATTATCCGTTGAAGCATTAGAGACATCCGTTGAAGCTTTGTTTCTTATCCGTTGAAGATCTTCAATATCCGTTGACACTTCTTCACTTATACAAAATTACAAGGCATGAAATATTTATAATTAGCCCTCCTATTTGTACATCCATTAGTAGTCAACATGACTGATTATTTCCTAACAACATCGAAGAATTACAGCTTGAAACTAGAGAGTGAAATGTGCTACAATACCAAACTTATTGCTAAGTAAGGCTACTCCTTCAACGGATAGCCAAGATGGTCTTATCCGTTGAGGCTACAAACACTAGATTTCTACTTAAGTGTTTTGCTTAACTTATCATCAAACTAATACACATATTCCTAACAATCTCCCCCTATTTATGTCTACTAGAACTGTAGGCATAAATTTGGGTTTAGCTTGATGATAACAAAACACTTAACAAATATATAAACTGTAACAAAGCAGAAATTCAAAAGTGCTACAAAAGTGTATATGCTGAGATGAAGTTGAAGAAATACATTGTTTCCAAGGGTGCTCCTTTAGCCTGAGCAAATTACTTTCTTTTCCTTTGATCCCTGGTTTTCTTTCCTAGCCTCTTGTAATTCTCCTCTATTTGAAGTTGAAGTTGTCTGTAGAATTCAGCTTCATCTTCTTCATTGATATCTAACTTAGACTGCATATCCTTGAGAGGTTCATTACTGGCAATCTTTAGCTGATCTTCAATTCTGAAAAATCTTCTGACTCCTTTGTTATCTCTGAACTCCATCAACCAATGAGGTGATTTGTGAATTGTAATACCTCTCTCTTGAATGAGTAAAGTTCTAGGCAAGGCATTGGGCTCCCTCCAAGTTTTCCTTATGTTGGCAATCTTGTTGAGAATCTCAGTCCTGGCAGTCCTGGTAAAGCCAGAATCCTTTTGTATGGCTGAGTAGACTCTAATCAAGGTAGAGTAGCCTTCATTCAGAATTCTGTGAAGAGGCCATGTTCTTTCTCCAGCTCCTTTGTATTTGAACACTAGTCTTTCTGGTAGCTGTCTGTAGGCAGCTATTCCCCTTACATCCTCCAGCTCATCCAGATAGAGTTCAATGTCTGAAAATTCTTTTATGTCACAGATGTGAACATAATCATCTTTAGAGGTTTGAGGTTTAGGCTTAGGTTTCTGTGTGAATTTGATTGAGGCTTTAGGGGGTGTTGATTTGATTCTTCTTTTCTGCTTCTTTGATGGTGTAAAAGAGGTTAAGAAGGTGGGTAATTTGATGGTGTCCCAATCAATTGGTTCCTCCTTAGGAATGATTGGTTCACCATGAATGTTTATGAAGGGGTTAGGCACAATGGGTTCAGGAATAGAGGGTAATAGTTTGGATATTGATTGGTTTTCTTCAGTCTCATCTACCATCTTTCTCTTTGCATTGACCTTCTTTCTATTTCCTTTCTGCCATTCTTCCTTACTTCTTTCCTCCATCTCAGTACCAACCATGTCCCCCATAGCTCTATCTTCACCTTTGTCTTCAATTTCTTTCTGTTCTTCAGCCTGACTTAACTTTAGCTATTTTTCAAGCTTTGCTTGTGCTCTTTTGTTAGCCTTTAGCTGTTTGGCTTCTTCCTTCAACCTCTTGGTTTCTTCCCTCTTGGCTATTGAGAATTTGGGATGTCCTTGCATCACATAGATGCTCTTTCCCTCTCTAAAGATAACAGCCATGTTCCTCCTTACAGCATCATCCATGTTCTCTTTGAGCTTTATGATACTTCTACCCAAAAGCTTGTCTTCATCAGGATTTGGAAGAGGAAAATCCACTCCTTTCATTTGAGCAAGGCTTAGAGGGTTCTTTGTAGAGTCCTTGTTGAAGCTGTTGTTGGGCTTGAGCTATGCTTCACAGATTGTGATTGAGAAGTTGTAGAACCAAATATTAGTTGCATCTTTTCATCAATCTCCTTCCTTTGCTCTTTGACTTGCAATTCAGCTGCTGCTATCTGGATTAAATCAATTACATCTAGCTTTCCTTTGACTTGAATTGGTGGAGAAGTTGTGATGACAGGAACTAGCACTTGAGAAATCTGAACTGTTGTAGATGGCTCTCCTTCCCCTTCCCCTTTATTCTCCCCCTTTTTGTTATCATCAAGGGTAGGGGTCAAGCCTTGTGCTTTTGCCAGCTGTATGAGTAGATTTGTTTAAGTTTGTTGATTCTGAAGAATGGTAACCATAGAGTCTTCAATGATTTGAACCCTATCTTCCAATCTGGCCAGCCTCTTGGCAGCATCAGATGCTTTCCTCAGTCTCCCCAACAAATCTTGCATAGTACCATAGGGTATAACTGAATCCAATTTCTCAGCATTGTAGGATTTCAGATCAGCAATGTCCTGCTTGAGCTCATCCATACTTAGATTTTGCTGGTAATGCTGCAACTGCAAGAGATGCAGAGATTCCAGATGAGCTTGAAGAATTGCCTTGGTACCAGCATCTTGAGTCTCCTGAAAGGCCTTCTGAATTGTCATGACTTGTCTGACCAAAGTGACACCAAATTCTCCTGGTGTTGGTGATTTGGCCAGTGCCCATTCAGGAAGAGCAGGAGCAGAACTTGGGCCTTCTACTCCCCCTAAGTTCATGCTCTCATTCAAAGAATTAGAGTCATCATCATTAGAATTTACTCCAAATTCTTCAGATGGCTCACCAGCTTGAGAAGGCAGCCTGTTGACGGCAGCTTTGTCTCTGCGAAGAGATTCTGAAGTGTGTACAATGTGTAGTGTCTGTTCTGCCTCCACATTGCCCTGAGCAGCCAAAAATTGAAAGGCTGAAACAGGGTGAGTAAAAGTGTCAGCATCCAAGGAAATGTTATCAATGACAGCTTTGTAATGTTGCTGAAATTATCTTTCCTTATCTGCATCATCCACTTTCATTAACTCACTAGCAATGGCTGGATCCACCCTTATAGCTTCTGTACCTGCCTTTCTCTCAATTTCTCTTTGTTCTTGCATCAGGGGTTCCCCCTGGCTCACACACACCCTCACACCCTCACCTTCACCTTCTAAGGTGGCACTCCTCTCACTTACTTTTGCCATGCTGGAAGAAATAGCATGCATTTGGTGACTCTCAACCTCTCCTTTTGCCTGGGAGCAACCCAGCCTCTCACTCAAAAAATCACTCCCTGCCCTCAAGCCTAAAAGTGATTGTACAGTTGCCATGTCCTCTACAGTTGGAATTGTTTCTGTTAAGTGTGTAGAGGCCATCAACGGATAGGGAGTATCCGTTGAAGTGGAAACTGATGGTATCAACGGATAACTGCTGTTAAGCTTATCCGTTGAAGAACAACCACTTGTCAACGGATGAGAGATATCCGTTGAAAAAGGAAAAGATGTAGATATAGAAAGTGACATAATTGTTGAATCTGTGTGGATTGATTTTAAGTGTGGAGACACAGATTCTGCAACTACATCTGAAAGAATTGGCTGATGATCCAACAAATCATCTAAAAGATGATGATCACCAGGTTTTGAGTGGGGCTCCTCCCTGAGTTTTAATGAGGGAGAATCAGGAATTGATGTGAATATCATATCCACATCCAGAGAGGGTGTTGGAGAGTTTGATGAATGGTGTGTTTCTATATTGAGAGAATGGGGCTGTGATTCCACATTTGCTGGAATCACATCAAGCTGAATTTGAGAAGGCACAGATACAGGTGGATGTATATGTGCTGTGTGTGTCCCTTGTGTGGAAACTAGGGTCTTGGCCTTCTTCTTCCTTGAAAAGGCTTTAAATGGTGAATGTGTGGCTTCAGTGTCCCTCCCTCTTTTGTTCTGTGTCCCTGGTTGGGGACTATTTTCAATAGTTACAACCTTTTGGGAGGATGCAACTAGGGATGTGTTGGACTCCTTTTGAACCACCACAGTCTTTTGAGAGACTGTGGCTTGGCTGGTTTGGGTACCACTCACCTCTCCCACCTTATCTTGGGGGGCTTTTTGATGTTCACCCCTCCCCTCACCACTCACACCCTGTTCACTCCCTTCAGGGTTTATGGTAGTTGTTACAACGGTTGTCTTTTGAGAAACAACAGAGGTAGGTTTCTTTGACTTGACTTTGGAAACTTTAGATTTGGTGGCTTTGGTAGGAGCCTGTTTGGACAAAGACACAGGTTCCATAGCCACACTAGAAGGCAAAGAAACATTGGGGTTGGAAATAGTAGGAGTTATAGAAACATTTACCTCACTTACCTGTGGTGCATTCATGATTGGAAAGTATACCAATGGCACCTGGCTGTTGAGGTTCATTCTCGAAAGGTCTGCAAGGACCCTTTTCTCTTGTGCCCAACATTTGAGTTTATTATTCTCATTGGATATAACCAAACCTTCAGCAACATGGTTAGCCAATAACATAAAGAATCTAGCAAAGTAGATGTTATGTGGTCTATTAGCTTTGTTGCCTAATCTGGAACCTAATTCTAGCATAACACAGTTGCTAAAATTAAAGTACCTATCAGAAACTAGCATATAGAGCATATTAACAAGAGATGAAGTGATAGCATCAAAATTGCTAATCTTCCCAGAGAAAACCTTAATAAAGGCATCTCCAAGAAAACTCCATTCTTTCCTAAGGCCTTTCCTTCTAATACTACCTAAACTAGCAGAATCAAAAGCATAGCCTATGGAATCTAGCATTGCAGAGACATCTTTATCAGTATGTGGTGTCATGGCATTATTCTCAGGCAACTTAAAGCAAGATTGTATATCATCACAATTAATGCAATAGTCCTTACCTTTGAGAGAGAAGGCAATAGTCATATCTGTGGAGTTGAACTCTGCAGTTGTCCAAATTTCCTCAATCACTTCACAGTAGATGGTTGGGGCTTCCAGCATTGCATAGCTCAGTTTGCAGTTCTTGATGAAGTCCATCATCTTGTGATAATCAGAATGGGCTTCATTCTTTTCAACCAAGGCTATGAAATTATTCTTTTCATAAACAAATCCTGTTTGAGACATAATTTTGACTACTGGTGCCATTGTTATGAGTAGAGGTTGCAGAGAAAAACTTGAGAATTGAGTGAGAAAGAGAATGATAATTGCAAGAAAGCGTAAAGTGAAAATAAGAATTCAATTGGGCTTTTATACTTTCTTGAATTAAAACATAAATAAAATAATTAAATGATACTTTTAAGTAAGTGACAGCCGTTCAGGAATAAATAAAACTGTAGAAATTCTGAAAACTACCGTAAATACAAATACATACAACACTGTATATCTGTATCAACGGTTGAGTAAAAGAATCAATGGCTGTGACTCACTGACGTGACACATCAACGGATAAGGTAAATAGTTATCCGTTGATGAACAACACCATTTTATCCGTTGAAGGATAAAATTACCAGAAATGTATTTGTCTTTCAACGGATGACGAATATCCGTTGATAGAACAATTTTGGCTTTCAACGGATAGGGAATATCCGTTGACAGGATAAGTCTTGATTAAAGCCAACTTTGTTCTTGCAGCAAATTCATTTCAGGCTACAAGACAGATTACATAGATGACATAGATTATGAATAGTTAAGCATACCTAACTCACTTACTAATCTTGTGAATGTTGATTCATCAAGTGGCTTGGTAAATATGTCTGCAATCTGCTTTTCACTTGGAACAAAATGAAGTTCCACTGTACCTTTCATCACATGTTCCCTAATGAAGTGGTACTTGATATCAATGTGCTTGGTTCTTGAGTGTTGCACTGGATTTTCAGTAATGGCAATGGCACTTGTGTTGTCACTAAATATTGGAATTTTGTCAACAGTTATACCATAGTCAAATAACTGGTTCCTCATCCATAGTATTTGTGCACAGCAACTACCAGCTGCAATGTACTCAGCTGAAGCTGTTGATGTGGAAACAGAATTCTGCTTCTTGCTGAACCATGATACAAGCTTGTTCCCTAGAAATTGACAGGTGCCTGTTGTGCTTTTCTTGTCTATTTTGCAACCTGCATAATCTGCATCTGAGTAGCCAATTAGATCAAAACCAGACTCTCTAGGGTACCAAATTCCTAGATTTGGAGTCCCCCTGAAAATTCTTTTAATAGCCACTAAGTGAGATTCTTTAGGGTCAGCTTGAAATCTAGCACAGAGACAAGTAGAAAACATAATATCAGGTCTACTAGCAGTTAAATATAAATGTGAGCCAACCATGCCTCTATAACTTGTAATATCCACTGACTTTTCAGCCTTGTTTAATTCAAGCTTAGTGGCAGTGGCCATGGGAGTTTTTGCAGGTGAACAATCCATTAAGTCAAACTTCTTTAAAAGAACATAAATATATTTAGTTTGACTAATGAAAATTCCACCACTAACTTGTCTAACTTGTAAACCAAGAAAGTAAGTTAGCTCTCCCATCATGCTCATTTCATATTTACTTTGCATTAATTTAGCAAACTTTTTACAAAGTTTATCATCTGTAGATCCAAATATAATATCATCTACATAAATTTGTACAAGTATCTTAGAGCCATTAACATTTCTAAAGAAGAGAGTTTTGTCAACAGTACCTCTTGTGAAGTGATTATCTAGAAGGAACTTTGATAAAGTCTCATACCAGGCTCTAGGTGCTTGCTTTAGTCCATAGAGTGCTTTCAACAAATAATACACATGGTCTGGAAAATTTGGATCTTCAAAACCTGGAGGTTGGCTTACATAAACTTCTTCTTCCAATTCTCCATTTAGAAATGCACTCTTGACATCCATCTGATAGAATTTGAAATTGGCATTAGCTGCATAGGCTAGAAAGATTCGGATGGCTTCAAGTCTGGCAACTGGAGCAAATGTTTCATAAAAATCTATTCCCTCTTGTTGAGAGTAGCCTTTAGCAACCAATCTGGCTTTATTCCTTATGACAATGCCATTTTCATCCATCTTGTTTCTGAATACCCATTTTGTGTCAATAGAACTCTTATTCTTTGGCTTGGGTACCAGCTTCCATACTTTGTTCCTCTCAAATTGGTTTAGCTCCTCTTGCATTGCTAAAATCCAATCTGGATCCAAAAGAGCTTCTTCCACTCGCTTAGGTTCCTCCTGTGATAGAATGCTACTATACAGACATTCATCTTGAGTAGCCCTTCTAGTTTGTACTTTTGATGTAGCATCACCAATGATCGGTTCAAAAGGGTGATTCTTGGTCCATTTCCTTTGAGGTGGTAGATTAGCCCTTGATGAGGTTGCATCAGTATTGTCATGATGTGAGATAGAATGTTGATTTGTTGAAACTCCCCCTGAGTTGCTGATCCTTTGAAAGGAATTGGGAGTTCTATCAACTGATGAGGTGAATTGATTATCCGTTGACAGACTGTGATCAACGGATGCTTCGTTATGAACTTCAACGGATGATGCACTTTGTCCTTCAACGGATGCTGCATTGCTTCTTTCAACGGAAGCTGAATTATGACTTTCAACGGATGCAGCATTCTGTGCATTATCCAAAGGCAGACTCTGGTTTCTTCTTGAGATGCCTTCTTCATCATTCTCATCTTCACTATCATCACAATATATCTCAATATTGTCAAATTTGAGTCCTTCATGATGTCCCTCATTTGTTAGTCCATCAATCTTTTTATCATCAAATACAACATGTACAGATTCCATGACAATGTTGGTTCTTAGATTGTAGACCCTATATGATTTTCCAGCAGAATAACCAACAAATATTCCTTCATCAGCCTTTGCATCAAACTTTCCTTTGTGATCAGATTGATTCCTTAAGATGTAGCATTTGCAACCAAAGACATGTAGAAAGTTTAAAGTTGGTTTTCTTCTCTTGAATAATTGATAGGGAGTCATGCATTTTGCTTGATTGATTAGAGAAATATTCTGAGTGTAACATGCACAGTTAACAGCCTCAGCCCAAAAATAAGTTGGGAGTATTGACTCCTCAAGCATTGTCCTTGCAGCTTTAATTAGTGGTCTGTTCTTCCTTTCCACCACACCATTTTGTTGTGGAGTTCTTGGAGTTGAGAACTCATGCATGATCCTATTTTCTTCACAGAACATCTTCATGGTTGAATTCTTGAACTCAGTTCCATTGTCACTCCTAATATTCCTTACTTTGAAATCAGGATGATTGTTGACTTGCTTGATATGATTGATGATGATTTCACTAGCTTCATCCTTTGATCCAAGAAAATAAACCCATGAAAACTTTGAGAAATCATCTACAATCACTAGGCAGTATCTTTTCCTTGAAATTGACAATACATTGACTGGTCCAAAAAGATCCA
Source organism: Apium graveolens (assembly GCF_009905375.1). Lineage (NCBI taxonomy): Eukaryota > Viridiplantae > Streptophyta > Magnoliopsida > Apiales > Apiaceae > Apium > Apium graveolens. The sequence goes on along the minus strand of NC_133651.1, from coordinate 221,026,821 downwards.
TGTGTAGAGGTTGCAGTGGTTCATCAATTGCAGATTCAAGCTTCTTACTGAATGATACTTTCTTTTGCTTTCCTTTATGACAAGCATCACACAGTCCATCCCTTGTGAATTCCACTAGAGGCATTCCTCTAACTAAGTCCTTTTTGACTAGATCATTCATTGTCTTGAAATTCAAATGGGACAGCTTCTTGTGCCATAGCCAACTTTCAACTGGACTTGCTTTGCTGAGAAGACAAGTAATGGATTCTGCATCTGTAGAGTTGAAATCAGCTAAGTACACATTCCCTTTTCTAACTCCAGTTAGAACCACTTTATCGTCCTTTTTACTTGTGACAATACAGGCTTCAGAATTGAAGGAAACAGTATTCCCTCTGTCACATAATTGACTGATGCTCAATAAATTGTGTTTGAGACCATCAACCAATGCAACTTCATCAATGATGACATTTTCTCTTGAAATCAAGCCATATCCCATAGTGAATCCTTTGCTGTCATCTCCAAAGGTTATGGTAGGGCCATCTCTCTCCTTAAACTCTGTGAGCAGGGTGAAATCTCCTGTCATGTGTCTTGAACAACCACTGTCCAAGTACCATAGATTCCTTCTTTGTCCCTGCACACAACAAAATCAATCAAGTTGATTTTGGTACCCAAGTTTCCTTGGGTCCACCCTTGTTAGTCTTTTTCCTATACTTCATTCCTCCTGCATCTTTTGACTTAGGTAACCTTGGGTCAACCTTGGTCTCAGATGTGGTTGGTTGAAGTGTAGGGTTAGTCACAGAATCATTTAACACATTTGATTGAATTTGATAGGGCATATGTTGTGCAAGCATGTTATTCAACATAGGCATACTGTATGGCATTTGAGGCATACTAAATGCAGTAAAATAAGGATTATTAATGTATGGCATGTTTGCAAAATGTGCATGGGGATTCTGGTGAGACATAACAGGCATAGCATGCAGAGATGACATAGACATGTTAGGTATGGAGGGATTTGAAGGCATGGGAGCATTTTTAACAGATTTGCAATTATGAGATAGGTGATTAACACTTTTACAATGCACACAGCTTTTTCTAGGAGCATACCTATCAGGTGTGTAATTATTGTGTTTATTAATCCCTACCTTCCCATTTCTTTTAGATTTTCTTTTAGTTTCCTTCTTATCCTCAACCAACTTAAGTCGATCTTTTAGCTGATCTAAAGTCATATGTCCTATATTCACCTTACTAACATCTCTGGATGTGCTAGCTCCTTCTTTGACAAAGTTCTTGAGAGTTGAATCATTCTTTTTATTTAGATTTTTATTTTTAAAAGAACTTGCCTGTTTTAATTGATGAGCCTTCAACAGATGCTCCTTTTCTTCCTTCAACGGATAACTTTCATCATCCGTTGATTCCACATCCGTTGACAATCCATCAATTAATTCTAGCTTCTTTTTGTTTTTCTGCCAGGCATCCTCACAGAATGATTCAATTCCCTGGACCTTTGCAATCTGAACACTGACATCCCTAGATGTTTTCCAGGCCTTGATTACCTCTTGCTCACTTTCTAACTGTTTAGAAAGAATTTCCACTTTCTTAACAGCTTCTGCTAGTTCACTCTCAACAGTCAGGCATTTAAGTTTTATCTTTTCAAGCTCAATTACCTGATCCTCTAACACAACATTCCTATCACTTAAAAACACATTATTCTCCTTGATCCTAGTGTTTTCTTTTGCTAGAGATTTAAGGGAAACACGCAAATGATATAATTCCTTGGTCATATCATTTATGGCTTCATTGCATTCATGTTTAGAGAGCTGAGAGAGATCAGTAGTAATTACCTGGTTGCTTGATGAACTAGTTTCATTTTCATCAGAATTAGCCATCAGGGCTAGGTTGACATATTCCACATCATCATCTTCGTTTGCCCCATCTGCTGCCCAATCATCTTGAGTGAGAAATGCTCTTTCCTTTTGTTTGAGCAAATCAAAATACTTCTTTTTGTAATCAACTTGCTCAAATTTCTTTTTCTCAGAATTTGGCTTCCTACACTCACTTGCAAAGTGTCCACTAATGCCACAGTTGTAACATTTGAACTTTGATTTGTCCACCATGTTTTTGTTTGGCTTAGTGAACTTTGTGTTTTTCCTGAACTTCATCTTTGCAAACCTCCTGGACAGAAAGGCCAAATGTTCTTCAATATCATCAGATTCATCCTGACTGGAATTGTCTTCATCTTCAGCAACTTGCTCTTTACCCTTGCTTGATTCTGATTTGCTTGTGCCAATTTTGAGACTTGGCATTGTCTTCTCCTCATTCCTGGCTTCCATCTTCTCACAGTCAGCTACAAGAGCAACTGTTCCTCCTTTTCTCTTTCCCTTTTCCAACAGTTCATCCTGCTCCATTTCAAGTTCATAAGTCTTCAAAATTCCATATAATCTTTCAAGTGTGAAGTTCTTATAATCTTGAGAGTTTCTCAAAGAGACAGTCATGGGCATCCATTCCTTTGGCAGAGACCTAAGAAATTTTAAGTTGGAATCCTTGACTTGGTACACTCTACCATACAGCTTCAATCCATTCAACAGTTTCTGAAACCTGTTGAAGGTATCATTTAATGATTCACCTTCTTCAAAGTGAAAATATTCATAATGTTGAATAAGAAGCTGCATTTTGTTCTCTCTGACCTGCTCAGTACCTTCACAGATGATTTGTATAGTGTCCCAAACTTCCTTTGCAGTTTGGCAATTGATGACATTGTCAAACATATCTTGATCTAAGCCATTAAACAAAATGTTCATGGCTCTCTTATCCTTGCGGATTTCTTCCATGTCTTCAATAGTCCATTCTGCTCTTGGCTTGGGAATAGACTGTCCAACAGCAACTGTTGCAGTAGCAGCTGTGGCTACCTTGTGAGGGATGTGAGGACCATTTTCAATACAGTTGATGTAGCTTTCATCTTGAGAAAGAAGATGTAAATGCATCTTCACTTTCCAGTGATGATAATTATCCTTTTCCAGGACTGGAATCTTTACACCAATATCCTTCCTATTCATGATGGTAACAGGAGAGTTCTTCTGTGCACTCATAATGTTAGCAGAATAGATCTTTAAACTCTTTATATGTTAAGAGCTTGCTCTGATACCAATTGTTATTCCCAGTGGACTAACAATGAGATTTACAGAAGGGGGGTTGAATGTAAATCTCAAAACTTTTTCAAGTTTTGAGCAGTTTGTAAGGCTAAGTGTTTGAGTGATCAAATGTGTGTGAATTGCTTGGAGCTGATGCAGACAGATATATATTCAAACACAAATGTAATGAACATAAAGAACTTAAAAACTTTTCTGGTGGATTTGTTGTTCCACCAGAGATGTGTTATTTCAGAAAAACTGTGATTCAAAATTAAATCACAGCTGCTTCCCAGTACAAACTAGATGATTTTCTCTCTTGATATTTCTAAACAGCTCAGGGAAAATTCACATCTAATTACTAGCTACTACTTGGTTTATATATCACCAAGTTTACAAGTGAAGACAAAGATAAAGTACAATAAGAAAATAGTTCTCCACTTGTTTCTATTCCATTTTTATCCAGTGTAATATGGAATTATCTGTTGACTTTCCATTTTGAACCAGACTAAAAACGGCTGCTTTTTCTGCTGTTCCTGAAATAGGCTACCACATCTCTGTCAATCCATGTACCTCTGACAGCTATGTTAACTGTCACTATCAACTTCTATGAGACTGAGCATCCGTTGAAGCTTTCATCCGTTGATGGCTTTATCCGTTGATGCTCTAGCAGTTGAAGCTTTATCCGTTGAAGCACTTATCCGTTGATGGATATTATCCGTTGAAGCACTAGAGACATTCGTTGAAGCTTTGTTTCTTATCCGTTGAAGGTCTTCAATATACGTTGACACTTCTTCACTTATACAAAATTACAAGGCATGAAATATTTACAATTAGCCCTCCTATTTGTACATCCATTAGTAGTCAACATGACTGATTATTTGCTAACAACATCTAAGAATTACAGCTTGAAACTAGAGAGTGAAATGTGCTACAATACCAAACTTATTGCTAAGTAAGGCTACTCCTTCAACGGATAGCCAAGATGGTCTTATCCGTTGAGGCTACAAACACTAGATTTCTACTTAAGTGTTTTGCTTAACTTATCATCAAACTAATACACATATTCCTAACAATATGTTCTTTTCCAAAAATTCGGTCTGTATTGCAATCTCAAATAGCTTTTCGGTACCGGCTCCGGTTACCTTCACTTCTATTTCCATTTTCTCAAAATCTCTTATAAACTCTCCCAAAGACATTATTATCTTGAGTCTCTCCTTTTTTACTAAGGGCATCAGCCACCACATTGGCTTTCCCTGAATGATAAAGAATCTCCCAATCATAATTCTTGATTAGCTCTAACCACCTCATTTGGCGCATGTTGAGCTCTTTCTGCGTGAAAATGTACTAGAGCACTTATGGCTTGTGTAAATCTCGCACTTTTCTCCATACAAGTAGTGCCTCCAATCTTTAGGGCAAAACTATTGCCACGAGCCCAAGCTCATGGGTGGGGATATCGAATTTTATATTCCCTTAATTGTCTTGACGCGTACGCGATTACCTTGCTGTGCTGTATAAGAAGCACCCTAATTCTTTATACGAAGCGTTAATACAAATCACAAAATCTTCTTTTCCATCCGGCAATGCCATCGTAGGGGCCATCACCAATCTTTGCTTCAGTTCTTGAAAGCTGTTCTCGCATTTCTCTGTCCATTCAAACTTCTCAGTCTTACGAGTAAGCCGCGTTAAAGGGGGCTACTATCTTTACAAACTTGAACGAACCTCCGGTAGTGACCGACCAATCCTACCTCTGGTAGTCGACCTAACCATGGTCATCAATTCATCAGTGGTCCTTTATTCATTCTTGTCAGGATCCTCCATGGGATCCTCCTCAGCAACTATCCCTTCTAGGACAACATCCTCAATCGCTACATCCTCAATATCAACATCATCCGGTCCTGCGTTAGGACGCTCTATCGGATCCACAATCCGATCTCCAATTAGTAATAAAACATCATCGCGTTGTTACTCCTCAACCTCAGGGTTCGGTGTCCTGCTACCATATACGATAACGAACTACGCTTCTATCACGATATTTATAAGGGTTCCCGTAAGGGTTCCCGTAAGGGTTTTAACTGTCAGTACTACGTTAGGTAGCCCGACTATGAACTTGGCAAGAGTTCTTATTATCTTAGTGAACTTATTATCTTAACGCCACATCATCTCTGAGGTTTATAACGCTTAGCTCTGATACCACTTCTGTAACACCCCCAAATCCGGGGTCGGGGATCCGGGTTGTCACGAGTTCCATTTCCCTTAATAACACCCAATCTTAATACACAATCAACTACTCTGTACTGTGACCCCACAATAAACACACACACCACAAGTTATAGTCTCAGAGATGAATATCCAAAAATAATCACAAGTCATTTTATTCCACAATTATATGTCAATACACCTTAAAAAGGTTTCTGAATAAATTTACATTTCTTTGCCATTATTACAATTCATAAATATACATAATCTGGTACATCAAAAGTTGAAAGCCTAGCCTATTGGTAGTTCCTACCTCTGCTACAACGACATCAACGCCTATTGGAAACTGCGGAACGTTTCCTATCCGCTCGCGAATTGGGAGCTTGGTCCTGTTCATCTTGTCTATCTGATGTTGTGTGATGAAAGAAGAAAGCAAGGGTGAGCAACAAGCCCACCAAAATAATATGTATAGTGATTTACAATATATGAGCATTCTCATAGTACTCATGAAAGTCTTGGTCAAGAAGAAATGAACCAAGTTGATATCTTAACGCGACCAAGTCGCAAAATATTCAGTATATATATATACTTTTCAAAATCTTGGAAGTCCTCTTCCATGTATAATATACACAAAGTTCCAGTTTATAACTGTATAAAAAAATATCGTTGCAAGGTGATCTCATATATCTAACCTTGTCTCAACGTTTTTCTGAAAGTCTTTGTCATGCATAAGATAATCATTTACTAGATATAAGTTTAAAAGATGAAGTTACAAGATACTCCAATATACTTATATCTTTTCCAAATACTACTTGAACTACCACCGTTCAAGTTATAATTAGTTTCAAAAGTTCATCACACTGATGAGACTACAAGATAAGACTTGAATAGATTCAATATTTGAAATATTTTGAAGGAAATGAAGTTATGATATACTTCATTAAGTCCCGATATATATATACACCTATATATATACATACGTTTCCTGAAAACCTCTGTCATGTAAAGTATGAACAGAATTGCAATATCCAATAAATTTGGAAAGGAAAGAATTTTGGCATAAACCTGATATCTTCCTGATCAGGCAAAGATACCAATAAGTAACCTTTTCTACTAGTAGATGGACGAATTCCCCACTGGTCATCACCCTGGTCGCAATAGGACCTTATGCTAGACTGCCACTCAGCCACTTATTCATTTGATGGACTCCCACTGAGCCACTTACACTATCATGGACGCCCACTGAGCCCATGTTGCTTATGCCGACTCGATAGATGGACTTACTTCCCGAACGTTGGGTAAGTAATCAATTCATTTACCAAAACTGCAACCTTGTTGCGAATATAAAATACACCATAGAGCCGGATCCCTCAGGTTTTGAGCGAGTATTTAAATCCCCTTTTTAAAAGGAAGATCTTAAATATAAAAATGAGTTTTGGGATCCGCTCTAACTTTTAAAAATCATTTTGAAGACTCGAAAACACTTTAAAGAGTGTTTGGAGTAATGCTGATTTAATGAAGTAAATCAGTCCCAATATATTTAGAAAATGTCTGAATATTATTATTTAAATAATATTCCCATAAAGAATAATCTTTATACAAATAATTGAAGTAGAAGTTGTAAGACTTATACTTGAAATGAGTATTAAATAACCAAAGATATACTTATACGGAAGTACTATCTTTATTTGAATAATCGAAAATAAGTTTGATTATCGAAACATTATTCTTTAATAAAATAAAGAATATTATTAAATAATAAGCGGAGTCATAATACCTCGAATGAATATTATAAATAATATTCATTAAATAAAATAACGGAGTCATACATCCTCAAATGAATATTCAATTAATAATCATTAATAATATAACTGAGTCATAAGCCCTCGAATGAATATTCGAAATAATATTCAATAATAAAATAAAGGAGTCATAAGTCCTCGGATGAATATTTGAAATAATATTCAATAATAAAATAAAGGAGTCATAAGTCCTCAGATGAATATTCGAAATAATATTCAATAATAAAATAAAGGAGTCATAAGTCCTCGGATGAATATTCGAAATAATATTCAATAATAAAATAAAGGAGTCACAAGTCCTCGGATGAATATTCGAAATAATATTCAATAATAAAATAAAGTTAAAGTTATCGAATAAACCTTATTCGATTAATAGTTTTGAAAACTATAACCATATATATATAAAAAATATATATATATATATATTATACTCGGGAACATCGACTCCCGGTTTAGAAGTATGTTCACCTTTTGATCCCCTATACTAAGGGTAAACTCAATACCGCTTATCTCTAGCATAGGTATTATGCAACTGTAAGCATTTTAACCAACAGATATATAATCCAAGAATATGAAACAGGCATGCATATATACCATATCACATGCTACAATATATCGCAAGAATTTGCTAATAACAAATACATTACACATATACATCACAACAACAGTATAACGGGTAGAAAACTTGCCTGAGCGACTGGGGGTTACAAATGGCTCGGGACGAGTCTGGTAACCTATAAACAACAAGTAAGTTGGAATTAAACCAAAGTCACTTGTACATCTATACATTAACCAACTTAGACTCTAACGCTCGCTTTGCGCTTACTAATTCTCTTAAGTCACTCGAGTACCCTCGGCTCCACCATTTTTAATAAATTAACCATTACGAGTTCTAAGGCGATTCTTTCGCGAGTGTCTTACCAACTACCTAATCCAGTTATCATAAATGTTTCATACTCCCATTTAGTCATTTAAGGTCTTTAACCTATGTTTCAAAGTAAGGCGAGGGGTAAGGGTTCGTTCGCGAAACGTCGTTACTTAAAACGGCCGTTTCTCCTAAACCGTTCATCGGAATCAAACGAACCACATATCAAAACGAAGCTCGTAACATGAACTATCTAAACATGTCAATGGTCAAAACCTAGCATGGAGTTCTCGGGTCCTAATGTTATGAACAAAAGCAGTCTAAAGTAAATCGGACATTACGACGGCTATGTTTACGCGATTTTCCAATTTTATACCATTCCAATTCAACACCAAACCATCACCAATCAACCCACAATCACAACCCAATCAAAACTCCATCCATACTTTATCATAACATCCCCAACAACTCAACATTAACAATTTATACTATTCTTTATCATGAATTTAAACTACACTTAAGTTCATTAATCAACAACCAAGATTTACAACTCCAAAAACATCCCAAAACCAACTAATCTCTACATACACAACCATCAAGCCTCTCATGAACTATAACACTCATATTATGCTCTTAACATTCAATAACAAAGCTTGGTTAAGAGATTATACCTTCCTTGAAGCTTCTTAACACAACACAAGAGCTTTGAATGCCTAAAGAACCTTGATCCTTGCTTGTATAACCTTAAACTTTCATAAAAATTCAAGAAAACTAAAGTTATTTTTTGAAAGTTACTATTCACCATCTTCTTCCTTGAATTAATGGAAGAGATTGTGAAGGAATTAGAAGCTTAAACTTATAGGACATCCATATCTATGTACAAGGAACCTTAGATAATTACCTTGTGATTTAACAATGCTTGGAACTTGATTTTTGATTTTTCTTCCTTTGAAAAGAAGAAAAAGCCGAGAGCAATGTTGAAGAAATGAAAAATTTTGTGTTTGCTTTGATTTGTTTTGGCTAGCTAGGTTGTTTTGGTTTTGTTTTTGGTTAATTACCTTTCTAACCTTGAACTTTGTGTGGTTTACAATCATCCAACAATTCCTTCCCTTTTGTCATGCTTATGTCACCTTGCACATGTCATAATGCTTCCACTTGTCCACACCTTGTGATTTGATGATGTCACAATCCTTGGCTTCTTGTACAAGCTTGTCTCTTGGTCACTTATTTGTTTTACGGTTCGCTTATCTTTCGTTCTCGTTTATCATTTGAGAGATCATATCCGGGATCTTATTACTTGGGTTCCCTTAACCTTTCTCAATACATTATATTCCTTTTATGATCCTCTCTTATAATCCTTTAATTTAAATCCTTTTTATCCTGTTACCTTATACTCAATTCTTTTAGTATCTAGTGGATTTCCGGGAAAAATCAAAGTGTTTGGAATTGGATTCTGACGATCTTTACAGACACTTATATACCATATAGAGTACTAATAAAATCTCAGAATATCCATAACAGAACCCCTATATAGTGTGGCATGAAAAGTTTTCTCATTCAGCATAATCTGTAAAATCACTATTCATAAGGGTTTCAAAAATTTCCAAAAATTGGGGTTATTACATATGCCACGCCAGCGGGAGGTTCTGTGGCTGATCAGTACTATTTCACATATTTGCAGACTTGTTATTTTTAGTTTCCCATGTTTTCATTAAATATTCAGTTCAGACTTATTTTTATTAGTTCTCGTCATTTTCAAACTTGTTATTTTTCTTACCCCACAATCTAGTCACTTGTGTACTTCAACAGCTAATTTTTGACAAAAACAATAATCCAAATTTGGGAGTGAAGACATAATTACTTTGATGAGTGTGACTTCATGAGGTTGTAACTCTCTATTTATAAGTGATTTGGTAAAGAAGAAATGAGGTAATTTGAGGGACAATTCACGTGCTAAACATACTATACAAATATAGTTCATATTCAAAACTTGATTGTGACTTGTCATTGTTGCTCTCACCTGCATTATTTTCAAAAATATGGAATCATTATTTGGTGGAAAGTGACAGGGAAACTCTGTATATGCACTGACTTCACATACAAAGCCTTATCTTTTCCTCTTTATGTCATGTATAGGATTTGACTTGTCATGTACTGTTTGAAATGTCATTCAACTTTAACTTTTTCACTGTTTATCTAAAATTATTGGAAATGGTTGCATGTGCTCCTGAAATGTTTACTAACACGAAACCAAAATAAATTGAAATGAGCACCCAACTATTAATTATAAATTGACGCAGGAAGGCGATTTATCAAATGTCCCGACAGTGCTTGCCTTTACGAACGTTGGATCGAAGAGCCGCTTGAACCCCGTGCAGCATTTCTCATTGAAATTCTTAGGGAAGAAATGACCACAGGGAATGTAGCCCATTCTGCAGAAATCCGCGAGTTACAGCGTGAACTTGAGGAGTCAACGAGGGAATTGCAGAGAATGAAGGCGTTCATCGAGTCCCATACCTTGAACATCAATGAGGATGATTATGACTCCGATGATGATGACTCCGATGATGCACATGACTGATCCGGTTCATATATTGTTGCCTCTTAATATTTATATTGTTGCATCGTACTCATTTTTATTCATATATCGTCTTATTATTCTGTATCGTCTTATTATTCATATATCCTTATTATTCATATGTCATAGAATTTGTGTTTTAAGTCAAGTATTCATTATTAGCAAATTAGTTCATATCAAATATAAGGCCTCGTCAACAAAAATTATTCCCCATGATACACTATTGCATAAACCTAAAACATTACAAATAAAAATTTAAAATTACAGTAAAATTTACGTACTACAAATAAGTTTACATCACTAGTCAATAGAAAAAAAATTAAATCAAAATTATTTTCTAGGATTTATTTATGAGATTTGCTAAACATGCCCCCAATTACAAATTGCACACTCGAGTACCTTGGTACCCTTTTCAATGCCAAAAAAAACATATATAAACTATATTTTTAAAAACACAAAAAATACGTACTAAAAAAAGGTTTGCATGACTATCCAACAAAAAAAACCAAAATAATTTTTTTTCAATTTAATATTAAAACCCAAAAGTAGGTCTCCAACATTGATTTCACCCTTAACACCAAATCCAATTCAGTCCGGGGAGGAAAGGAAAAAAACAAAAAAAAAATTAATTTACCCCAGAACGCCACTTCTTCTGGGGCTCTGGGGTTGAACCCCGGAGGAAGTGGCGTTCTATGCCACTTTTGGAATAATCTGAATAGCTGTGCTAAAAAAATGAACTTTATGTTGAAATGTCCCAAAAATGTCCGGGAGCCGGTGTGTAGACTCCTCTTTTCAATTGATCTACTCATTGATCCACTTGTCATGTTTATCTTTTTTTTCAAGTAAATTACTTATTTATGCATGACGACCAAATCATATCATTTTATCTCCTTTACTCTACATATAGGATATAATATAATATAATTATGATATTTTGCATATTAATTATCATCGTAATATTAGTTAGTTTGTTTACGTAGGCCAATTCTGTCAAACTAAGTGTGTTTGCTCCGATTAGGGCTGAGCAAAACCGAACCGTATCCGAAAAATCGAACCGAACCGTACAAATTCGGTTCGGTTCGGTTCGGTTTGGTTTGATTTTTTTGAAAATCCGGTTAATTCGGTTTTCGGTTATAACCGAACAAAAACTTCGGTTCGGTTCGGTTCTAGAAAACATAATTTCGGTTTAATCGAAATAACCGAAGTTTTATGTCTTCATTATTTTTAAATTATATATATTATATTAATAATACATTAAAATGAAACTACTGCATATGATTATAAGTCTAAAGTCTAAACCTCTAATCTTATGGTTAGTGCAGCGCCTCCACTCTCCGGTGACCTGTCCAAACTCCATGACTTCACTGTTTCACATAATCACATCCAAAATCCAAACACTAATCAAGTTCGATTCAAGACTTCTGAGTTTCATTTTAATATATGGCTAACTAGTACTATGATCTTTAGAGTCTAATTTAAGAATTTATATAATCTGCCCATTGTGATTCCGGTGACATCCATATCAGGAAGCGGGGCCTGATTAATATCCAGGGCTTGAGTTTCCTGTTTGAGTTTTGAACTGCTATTCCTCCGCTATGCTTCTCTATTGCTGCATTTTTTTTTAAATTCGGTTTTTATGTAACCGAACCGAAAAACCGAAGTATTTCGGTTCGGTTCGGTTTGGTTCGGTTTTCAAAAATACGAAACTTCGGTTTTCGGTTATTTCGGTTCTGTTCGGTTTTTGACCGAACCGACTGTTTGCTCAGCCCTAACTCCGATGCATTACGTCTGATTGTCTTTTTGTACGAGACTCGTACTACGAGTTATTGGATTTTTTATTTTGCATGAGTAATGTTAAAAAAATTGTTATACGTAAATCGACGTGCATGCATAAATAATTTAATTGGAAGCTAAGTTGTATAGACTCCACTGTTTCATTGAAATTCTTGAACAAATAAAATCTAATTTAAAATATTACAAAATTTATTATTTTTTGAATTATGTTCTACAAATATCACTATTTTATTAAAAATTTTGCAAATTACATACATTTTACAAGTAAAATGTTGCAAAATATATCATTCTACAGATCTTATTTAGTTTACAGAACATAAATGTTCTATGTTACAGATCATACATATTTATTTGCAGAACATACATATAGTACTTGTAAGTTGTAAATGTATTAGATTTGCATGATTTTATTAATGATATTTAGGAAACATATTTTGCTAGATATCACGTTTTACAATATATTTTATTTGCAGAATATAGATCGACTCTGAGAATTTCAATAAAAATGTAGACTCTCTGAAACTTAACTCATTTAATTGGTGTTATTAGTGTAATCTAAAAGTTCATTTCCATTAACAAATAAAAATCTTGCACGTGACATTTTGAAGTTATTTTGGAAATCAATTTTGTACCACATTATTTTTCATTTTGCATAGAAAGCAGAATATTCTTGTACTCCCTCCGTCCCACTTTCTTTTCTATTTTTTAAAGTCAAATTCATTATAGTTTGACTAAATTAAAAATTATCTGTTTGTTTACAATTTGATAAATATTTAAATTAATTTTGATACTATAGTTTATAACTTTTTTATAATATTTTTCTTGTAATTTATACGATTAATAATATTTATTAAATATTAGTCAAAGTTTGATCAGTTTAACTTTGAAAAGTTAAAATATGACCGATTGAGTGGGGCCGAGAGAGTAGTTGTTTCCAACCATCATATAAGTTTATACTTTGCTTTGAAAAATAAAAAACACAAAATCTTTTTATGCAAACTAATTTTTGTTTCTAAAAACAATCGTTGATGATAACCGGGCCGAATAGATATAAAGATGAAGGTCTTTTAGTAACAACATCCAGCTAGCTGGAGAGCAGGTTTCAGTTTCATTCTCATCCATAAGAGCCTAGTAATGACTTTAATCCATACACGAAATTTCAATGTGACCACAACATAAGGTATGCTATATTAAGTCATGAGGAAATCGCCAAGAAATAAGCATTTTGGACCATTTCTTTCATTAAAGCATTACTGGATACATGATGGATTTGAACAAGAATTTATATACATAACTGCCATTTTTTAAGTGTTTGAGGTAATGACATCTATCGAGATTCATTCCAGAGCTCGGCGAGTGCTGAAATATCATTAAGAGCATGGCCCCTGTCAGGCCTCTGGGGTGGCTCTCTTGAACAACAGTGGTCAGGAAACTCATCATTTTTACTTACACTGCCAAGGGCTTCCTCATCAAGATTAATTGTTGGACAACATGTATGAACTATTGAAATGTATCTTTGTTGATATGCATTCTACGGAACCATGGGACAAGATGCACACACTGTCCTCTTGTTGGCTTTCATCTCGTGCTTTTCTTCCACTGGGGTCACTCCAAAGCTGAAGTCGTCAATCTTTGTAGTTACTCAACCCGTCACTGTCATTCACACTATGTATCTTAATATAGAAGAAAACAGTGAAGCTGATCATTGTAATTAGCATTGAAGGAAATAATAAAACTAATCAAAGTTGAGTCATTAAATATGGGAGCTCCAAGTCATTAAATGTTTATGTTTCATTGTGATCCCTTATCCAAATGCTGGATAATGCAAGTTATCCCATGGATGATGAACCATGGTAAGGAGATATAAAAGAAGAATGTACGATGATCAGACTGAAATTTCCATGAACTTTCAGCGAGTAGGCCATTGGACCATCAACATTTTTAGAATTAAAAAAAAAGAACTGTAAGCAGGAAGATCAGCATATCTGCATATTCTGGAGCTATATATTCGAAAATTTTGTCCAATTTAGTCACTAGGGAAGCTTTTCCATCTCGAGCGAGACGCACAAGTCCAAACTCCGCTACTCTAGCTCGCATATCATCGCTTGGGAGGATATTGGATATGTTAGTATAGTGGCCCAATTTATTAGTCCCAATAGTCGAAGGCCCATAAGGCAGCCATGGGCCAACCGTTGGATTAATAAATCAAATAAACATAACCCCCCTCCAACGTTCATCTTCCTCATAGTGTAACAGCTGAAGCATTAATACAGGAGATTTGGATAACTGTACACAGAATCATTCACACAAGTTACACAATTTTTACCTACAATGGCATATAGAATTTTGGTACAGTCATAACACTTGTACGTTTCATCTTACTCATGAAAGGACGATTACTGATTCTCACACCAGAGGTAAATCGGAAGGAAACATTCTCATATTCTTCTCCTTGCAGAACCGACCAAATGACGTTCCACATGGAGGAAGGATGTTTGATAATTATTAGAAATCTGGTCTTAACATTAGCTCCGTCTGTGGGAAAGTGCTGGGTAATGAATACAACACAGAGGGGGGGGGGGGTGAATGTGTTTAAGACAATTTTAATCTTTTTGAACTTTTTTTGGATGGTGAACAAAGTAATATGTATTGTAGAGATAATATGCTTTAACAGAATAATTAAAACATGCACATGAACACACTTATCTTTCAAAACTCACTTAATTTTATATTAAAATCAAGCTAGTATTTTGCTATAAATTTATGGGTTCTTTGTTGATAAAGAACTCAGCTTCTTTCTAGAGAGTTACAAAAATTTTCAGATCTAATTTATTACACTTAAAACAAAGCATCCAGTGTTTACTTTATAGAATAGTAACCACTGGTTTTACACAGCATGCGATAGCATGAACTAAACCCTACTTTAAGTTAACTAAAACTTTCTATTTCTGACTTAGTGTATCTATGAAAATCGTGCATGTCTGTGACTTTACTTTGTCAGTTAATCTTGGCCTTTGATCATGTACTCATCAAGCTATTTTTTGTAGACTTTTCAAATCAGTGATTGATTTTCTTGTTCATTGATAATCTTGGATATTTAACTAGTCTGCACTTTGTACTTTGAGTTTTACTTCGATATCTTCAGTTTGATATATATAGAACTTGACATCTTGATAAGTATAGTGACTTATCGAGATCTCTAATTACTCTATAGTTATTTGACTTATCGAAGTCTTTGAGTTCTCTATAAGAGAATTTGTCTTGTCGAGGTCTCTCATCTTCATTTCTTCACTTTGGCTTATCGATATCTCTGAGTTCTCTAGTGAAGAAATGACTTGTCGATATCTCAGAGATCTCTAGTGATATTTTGACTTATCGATATCTCTGAGATCTCTAATGATAATTTGACTTGTCGATATATCCAATCTTCATATCCTCATTTGGCTTGTCGATATCTCTGAGATCTCTAGTAGCTTTTCCTGACTTCTCGATAAGTCATTATGGAGTTCTCGAATGCCTTCTCTATAATACTTAATCTGTGACTTGTAGATTTCTTAACTTAGAATGTTTTTCCCAAAACAGATTCAACTCCAAGCTTCTTCATACTGTCTCTGAGGCATGATCTTCATGATCTTCTTTTAGAGTTTATTATTAGGCTTGAGACTGTTTACAGAAAAATACTCCAGTCTAATCTATTTACACTTTTATATACTTAAGTGATATAATACAAAATCCAAACTTAGATTACCATACAACTCACTTAGGGATGCCAATTTGACTTAGTCTTATTTACTATATGCATGTCTTGCACAACAATCTCCCCCAATTTGTGAGAAAATTGCTTATCACAAATGCATGTCTGTTAACAAGACTAACCGCAAGCTACAATGAACAATTTAAAATTTAAATACAAATTGACAGAAATATAACATTTGGCATTGAGTGGTTATTGAAGTTTTAACAAGGACATTCATTACATGAAATCCTCATAGCCTGGCTCCTTTCTAATGAGATCTTTAAGAGTCACTAATACTTCCATTTCTTCTAAAATTTCAGTTCCTCTTAAAGCTTCCACAAGCTTGAGCCACTGATCTGATGAATAACCATTTAAGTAACCAGCTCTAAATCTGGAGTATCCGTCAATCTTGATGTTTAGAAAATGTCATCTTTGGAGAGTCTGCTCATCCCTTTTGCTTTAAGCTCATTTGATCTTTTCTCAATTCTTGCAAGTTCTTCAGCATACTTCCTATCTCTTTCTTCCTTTTCAGCCCCTGCCCTAGCAATTTTCTCATCCCTTTCTTTCACCCATACACAATATACAGCTTTCCAGAACCATGTAATTGTATCCTTATCCTTCATCAGACTAATCACTCTTTTAAATTAAGTGGTTGAAAGTGTGTCCATTAGAACACTGCCAAGTAAAGTGAAAGAACCATCATCATAATAAATTCTAACTTCTGTATATGATACAACCCAGACTCTGACTATTTCTTCAGCTAGCTGTTGAAATTATTCTCCATCTGTGAGGCACCAATTTAGTGGCAGAAGGTCAGATTGATCATAGCAATTCCAGAGTGATCTCTCAGTAACTTGCAGTTGCTCTGTTTTTTCCCAATAGATTTAAAGTGTGTCTTGGTTGGAGGTTTATATGAAGGTAGGGTTGTGATTTTCTTTAAGCTGTTTTGGCTGGTAGTTATTGGGATTTTGAGAAGAGAGTTTGCAGTTGGCTTATATAAGAATTTTGGCTTAGAGGTGAGAGATGGTTGAGCATTTGAGCTAAGAGGTTTGGAGGGTTGAGCTTGGTTGATTTGGATTTTTAGGGTTTGTTATTGTGGTCCTGAACCGTCTTCCTTCTTCTTCTTTCTTCTCTCATCTTCTCTCTTCTTATCACCTTCCTTGCTCTCATCCTTGCTACCAGTTGCTCTTGAAAATTGATTTGGATTTGAGCTAGAAGATTTTTGCTCATCATGCTTCTACTCATCACCATCCTTGTCATCTTTTAAATTGAAATGAGTGGATGGCAACATGGTGTCAGCATTTACAAGATACCTTTCAAGAATTTTGATCATTTCTTCATCTTCAATTTTCTTGTTCTTTTTTGTATTTCAAATCAGATTGAAGAGTCATGATCAGCCTCATATTCCCTCTCACACGGTTGTTGGGAATAATGAATATTTTGTTTCTCTTGGTCTGTGAGCAGATGTAGGACACCCATTTGTTTGGATATAGATAGGCTTCAGGATAAGATGATATATGTGCATTTTTAAGCTCGTGAAGAAGCTGAGTGTCCTCTATGATTACTACATGTACTTTGTCAATCACAACATCTAGCTCAGATGCCCTTAGAGTTCTGAGATTTGAAAGAGATACTTGAAGGCATCTATCCACACCACCATCATTGATGTTGACAACAATCCTCTTTTGTAAGTAGTTCTTAACATTCACAACTACTGCCCTGATGGAGTTCATGGTCTTGGCCAATGCTCTTTTGTATGTGATGTAGTTATTTTGAAGAGACATCCTCAGGACTGCAAGAAGTTCACTGAATTCTTGATCTTGATTTGGTCCTTCTGCAGCCTTGATGAGTCTTTCTTTTCCCATATCTTAAAATTGTTGAGTTTGTGAAGAACTTTGACCAAGATGAACTGATGTGATAGGCTCTTTAGATTTATATTTACCAGTATCCTTGGATTGTTGAAACCTAGCTTCAATCTCCCCCTTAGTCTTGGAAACAGGCATGAGAAGGGGAGTTAGTATTTCTGGCCTTATAGCTTCGGTAATAAGGGCAATGGTATGTTGAGCTTCCCCATGATGGCTCCCAAAGCAACAGAATTCTGCATTTGGAGATGTTTGTGAGAGTCCATCAGGGTTTTGATGTCTGTACTAAAGATGTGAGAGCTTGTACTTGTGCATTTAGTGAGTCATTAGATGTTTGAAGAGAAGAGACTTGTTGTGAGTTCTTGAATCTGCATGATTGATGAGGATTGAGATGTGGAGGAAGTAGAGACCCCAAAAGTGTCATGCACAGCCTTCTTAATTTCTTCCATGAGTAAGGCTGAAGGAGTGTATCTTCTAGAATGCATTTGATCCAGCTTCAGTCTTGAATCATTGGAGTGAGTGATATGGTTTTGAACTTGATCATGCAGGGCCACAAATGAGGTTCTAAAATTCTTGACGCTTGTCTCCACTCTACTTAGATCATACCTAGACATTTGATCGGCAAAAGTTGTGAATTTATTCTTGATCTCTGTCTGTGAAGGAATGATTTGATCCATCTTCTCCCTAACCATCTTCATTATTTTGTCTTGATGTCCAGTGAGAGTAATCTGAAGTGCTTTTCCAAAATTATGGAAAGCTTTGATTTGAGCCTTATAGACCTCATTCACTGCATCATATACCTCCTGTGGGGTTAAAGATCTAGCATTGCTTCCCAAGATGGTTAGGTATTCTTCCCTGTATTGGGCTAGTACAACATCCATTTCAATAGCAAACTCCTTATCCAGCCATTTGTCACAGTTTACATCCTGACCAACTTCATCAACTATTTTAGCTTATTATTCCTCAACATCTGTCTGGTAGGATAGCATAATGGCCTGGTAATCTTGATTAGTCATGTTGGATATGAGAAGCTGCTGTGATATTTGAGCAAGTCCTCCAAGTTGGTCAACCATGAGATCAGCAACTGTGGAGGGTTAAGAAGCAGCTTCTTGTAGCCACTGGGAGATGAGATGAGGTTCTTGTGGTTGAGAAGTGGAAGGTTGGTTGGATGGGTGAGAAGGAGATAGAAAAGAACCACCTATGACAGGAGTCACAGTTTGACTCACAGATTGCTCTATGGTTATGACAAGTTGTTATTCTCCACTTGTGGTGGGAACCTCCAGTCGAATTGGAGGGGATTTGACTGGGTTACTGTCATGTGTACCAGTTTCAAACCCTTGCGCTTCTTCCAAAGCATTGTCACATGAATGTGATGATCTTGCCTCTCCCATAACAGGGTCATTGGCAATTATACTCCCAGCTTCAATTGTTAATGCAATTTTAGCCAGGGTTTTGAGGGGAGTTGTTCCTGTGACAGGAACCTCCAATTGAATTGGAGAGGATTTAGATAGCTCCCCCTCAGGAGTACTACCCTCAAAGCTTATATTCTGTGATGGGTGATTTGCATATGAAGGTGCATTTGTGATCACCATGGGGTCTTCAGTAAAAACTGATGAATCCCCCATATTTGTGATGGTGTCATCAAGGTATACCCTAGCTAGTATCCTCTCACCATCTAAATTAGGTGTCTGCGTGATGAGCAAGGTTTCTTGAACCAAGTCACTTGAGTGAGTTTGCACTTGAGAGGTAGATTCAGGTGCTATGTAGGAAGAAGAAATTTGAGAGATAGAGATTTTTTGATCAGAAATGAGTGTTGGCAGGCCCTCTAGTAGATGAGGGAGCTTCAAGGGATGTGCTTTCCTTGTGTGTGCCATCCTTATTTCTCCTTCAATACACTTGGATTTATTCAAGTGATGGTTATGCAGACTCTATACAGGGTGCATTTGGGCTAATGCTCTTTTCAATAAAGACATCCTTTTGAAAGGGTGCCTCTAGAATCTGCTTTTGTCCCTTGTTTACAACTACATCCTTTTGAGAGGATGCAGATGTGGCTTGAGTGGTCAACTCTAAGTTTTTAGCCTTCTTTGGTTTTCTGACCAAGGGTGACTCTGTTGGTGTTTGTTCCTCAGCACTCTCAGTAATAACTGGTAAAGTTTCCTACTTTCTCTTCTTTTTACTCACTTCAACCTTTTGAGAGGATGAAGTGGTTGGTTTTGTTACACCCGGAATTTCTGTGTAATATTAATTGTAAATTTAGTACAACTTTAAAAGCTGAATGCCAATATATGCAACTATTGTATGCTTGTGTGAATGAGAACTCTGCGTCTTAAATTTTCGTTATGTGGTATATGAATTTTCAGAGCAAAAGTTTATTTATTTCTTTCATTTTTGATTTATAAGGAATATTTTAAACCTTGAATAAATTTCTCTTTAAAAGTTATTTTGTTCAAAAATTTCAAAAGTAGTTTTATAAAATTTCTAAAAATCCAAATTATTTTATGGTATAAATTTTATAATTTTTGAACTTATGTTTTATTTTACAAAAATAAATCTGTATAAATATTAATTATTATAATTAGAAAATTACATAGTTGTCCTTGCATGCAAATCCTTTCTATTCAATCCAAAAGGGCTAAAGAGACAATTACCACCCCACTAACTCTTATTTTTCTAGCCAAATTCCTCCTTTACCCTTGCATGCAAAATGATCCAAGTATAAGTGGAAGGGTAGTCATGTCAATTCCTATTCCCACTCACATTTGTCAAAAAAAACCATAAAACAAGTAAAAGACATGATCATTTCACACATCACCCACACCACACTCTTTCTTCTCTCCCTCCTCTCTCTCACTCTCGGCTCCTACCCCCTCACTCTCGGCTTTTCAGCCGAAACCACCCCCCTCCCCATTTTCTTTCTTTCTCAATCAAGTTCCCACCTCCTACACAAGTAAATGTTACTTCCCATACCATGATCACATATATTTCAAAGAGTTTTGAGTAGAAAGTTTAAGTTTTAAGGTTGCATGTTAAGGTTTTAGTTGAAACTCAAAGTACAACCTTGATTCTTGTGAGTTTAAGGTTGTTTTTTAGAGGACTACAAGGAATGGTGAAGTGCCAAGTCTTGAGAAGGAAACTCTTGATGTTAAATGGCCATTACCTTCCATTTCATTCGGCCATGACCATAGGGGAGCCGAATGAATGGTTCTTGAGACCATTCTTGTTGTTTTGTTCAATTTTTTCATGTTTATGTGATAATGGCTTGAATTTTGTAGTAAAAAATTGATGAAACTATTTGCATGCTAAGTGATCATCTAGATATAGCTCATGCTAGGCTTGAATGTAAATTTCTTGGTAAAACATATTTAGAAAACATGTTGTTTGGCTTGCAAAACTCGAAGACATGCATGCATGTGGATTTCACTTAGAATGTTATAAGATTTTGATCATTTGGAAAGATTTTATTAGTAAGCTTTAATTTTAGTAGGAATAATGTGTTAATATTGATTAATGCTTCTTGATGCATGGTAATAAGTCATGTATATCTTTTATAAAATGCATAACTTGTTGTTTCAAAAACTTGATGATTTGTGAGTTGTGAAATGTGGTTTCTTTTGTTTTGCCATGATTGCACCTTAGGTAAGGATGATCTCCACCAAGATTATTTTGAGTATAAGGGAGTTAGTTTAATATATCACCATGTTTAAGTCTTGGTTTGGGTATTGGGTTATTGGTGGTTGAGTTTGTCAAGTCAAAACCTTGGAGAAAGGAGAGTTATAATTTCTGCAGAAAATCAGTTTAGTACCCTGAGGTTTAGAGTGAGTTTTGACCATGTCATTGATGTGCACTTTGAGGCCCAAGCCACCAGAAGTTAGTATTGGGAGTATAAAAGGTTTTAGGTGTTGATTGGAGGTTTGCATGTCATTTGGTTAGGTGCACAAGTAGAATAACAAAATCTGTCCAGCAGGGGACAGTTTTGTTGCAACTTAGAAATAGGGAGATTTGACCATGTCATGGGTAGGCCCTCATTAGGCCCTGTTGGGCCTTAGTTAGAGGGAGTGTCAGAGAAGTTTTTCCAACCATAGTTCATAGGATATGAGTTAGAACCATGTGTCACAAGTTAATTCAAGTTAGGGTGTTTTCTGCCCAGAAAAACAGGGGAACGATGGACTTTGAGCTCAGGCCCAAGAAGGCCCAAGCCAGGCCCTTGAGCCACATCAAGTTTGGGAGATGACCTTAGGTCAGGAGAGTCTTGTGTAAGAGTTTTAAAGGAAAACCTATAGCTTAAGGGTGTCAAATGCACTCAAGAAATCATAGATGTCATTCAGAAATTTGCACCAGTGAACACTTTCACTCATCACATAGTTTTAGAACACTTAGGAGTGAGGTCTTGGTTAACAACCATAGTTGTAAGATAGTATAAGGTCAGTAGAATAAAAGGCACAAGTGAGGGTCAATAGGTCTTGGATAGTTTAGTAAAGGCACATCGAGTTAGGAAACCAAAATTAGAAGACTTTGTCTAGTTTAGCGACCAAGTGACTTAAGTTGGGGGATCGAGATCATCCAAGCCTAGTATTGCATTACGGTGTATATGATGTTATTTGGTATTAATATATGATATGTGATTATGTGGCTATGTGTGTGCAATTATAAATTAAAGGTGAATATAAATTAAGTGCATACAGGCCTAGGTGCCATCCGTGTTTAAATTCGGGTTGTAAATAGGTTAAGTTGGTGAGAATATATTATAATGAGGATTATTATTATTTATGTAGGATCTCGAGACGAGGGAAAACTTTCCATAAAGGTCGAGTGAAGCTCCAGTTGCTCCTACCAGTCAGACCAGGCCAGCCTTTCTCAAGGCAAGTGATTCAACTTGTCCTTCATATTTACTGCTAATAGTTCATACATTGCTGCAACTATCCTGTGTCATTTGATATATTAAATCAAGCGTAACTTATGTTTATCTTTGAATTATATAAAAATGCCATGAACCCTCAAGTACGTATTGCAAAGTGGTCTTATCATGATAGTATATTAAAGTAATTCGAATGCCAGGATAAAAGAAAGGGTAGTTATAACTCTTGGTTGATTCTCTTGATTAACATGCTGATGATTCCTAAGTATTGATATCTCATCCTGATACTTGAACCCCTATAGAACATTACCTTGAACCCTAAAAGCCAGATACTTATCAAAGTGATTCCTCATTGATTGATACCCCTCTTTCTTATCCTGAAGCTTGACAATTCTGATATATCCTGAGTTAAAGATCATTTCTGCATACCTTAACACCCTTAGTATTCATGAAGCTTATCTTCTTGATGATCCAGCACTTGAACCTTGATGAGAAACCATTGCTTAAAGCCCAATTTGGCATTACCCTTTATAATATCCAATAGCCTCACTAAATCCCCTTGTCCAATCTTTGATATATGAAAACCATTCAGTTACTTTAATAGAGTATAGTTTTGTGAATCATGGCCCTGAGATTTAGTACCATATTTCCCGTGTTTCGAGTTGATCTATAATCCCTTGATAAAAATTTTTTTTTACTGTAAAAGAGATTTTGTTATAAATCGGCATCAGTTTTTGAAATAAATAAAATGTGGGTTTTCAGTCCCAAAGGGGGATAAATGTTTTCTTTGAATAGTGGATCTGGACTGAGACGCGAGTCCTTTCCACACTTATATTAGGCTTAAAAGTTGCCTAGGGATTCCCATTAATGTTTTAGAACCCAGCGAGGTTCGGGATTACTTCGTGGCTGATCACCGGCTGTAATCCGTAGCGTCATAAAATAATTTTGATTAAGATATGTTTGTTTTGATACCAACAAAATGATGCCATCACCCAAAGTTTTATCTCTCATTATCATGGTCATGTCCTCCCATTGACATTCTTTAATATATATCTCGATTTATGTTTTGTATCGTATTGTTTAGCACGTGTTGAGCATTTGGCTCACTCCTTGCTTTACCCTCATATTACAGCTAGCAGCTATGGTTAGATTCAAGCAGACTGCCCGTAAGACCTGTGATGCTGATGCCTATGTTCGAGCTCAGGTAGAATAAGTGATAGTAGTTTGTGTGAGGACTCGGTATTTAAAATCAGTTGTAATAGATGGTAGTGTTGGGCTGTTCCAAACCCTAAACTATAAGATCTTGGATTTGGGTATGTTTATTTATTATTAAATGTTGTAATACTTATATTTAATTTGCTGTTTAAGTTGGGGTGTGACAGGTTTTGGTATCAGAGCTACGGTTTAGAGTCCCTGGACAGCCCAAATAGGTTAAAGGGTATATGTGTAGGTTATAGATAATATGCGAGAGAGTAGGTTAAGTAAGTTTATTATTAATACTCCTCTTATTGGTTTGTCAGCAAAGGGCGCATTCCTCGTCATCCTCTGGTTCGGACGACACTATTGCTTTCACCGTGTATGCTGAGTTGAGGCGCGAGTTTGATATGCTTCAGGGAAAGTATGACCGACTGATAGACCGACTGAAGAACGTGTACCCGGGCATCCGAAACTATGAAGGGAAGCCCAAAGAGCAGATGACTGCGAGACTTGAGACCTTGGTTCAGTACGTCAACACTTAGCTTGAGGAGATGCCAGCGCACCGGGACCGCACCAGCCAGTATGTCATTCAGATGGTGGCGGATGAGCTCCAAAGCATTGTGAAGACGCTTCGAGAGGAAAAGACTACCAAGCCCCGTTCACATGGAGTGGAGCCTTAGTTCTTTCCATTTACCTTTCATGTTGTTGTACTATCAGACTCCGTAGAATTTCCCAGTTGTTTCCGTTATTTCCTTTAAATAAGCCTGTTGATCCTAGAATCAGACTTTGTTCTAATCCCATGTATTGTGACCTTTAAATTTCAATAATCATGCTCTATTGTTCCAATTGCTCTCAACTGTTATTATACGCTTTTATATGCATCATCATATCTACTTAATTTGAAACCTGACCTCACATGTAAATAAGAATGCCATGCGATACCCTCGAATTGTTTTATTATTCATATCTGTTTTGACATAACTCTTATTTCAGGATCATGCCTCCCAAAAAGAAGAACCCAACAACCACATCCACCACAGACCCAAATATTCTGCGACTACTGGAAACTTTGCAACAACAAACCAATGTTATAGCCCAACAACAACTAACTCTTCAACAGCGAATTGAAAACCAAGATAACCGTGAACCACACCAACCACCTGAACCACCAATACCACCTAGACAAATTGTCACTTTCAAGGCTTTTCAGAATGTGAATCCACCTGCATTTCATGATACCACTGATCAAGTAATAGCTAACACATGGATCAAGGAGATGGAAAGGGCTTTTGAGTTGGTACAGTTAGGAGACGATCAGAAGACGTCGTATGCTACTTATTTCTTGAAGGGCGAAGTCATCTATTGGTGGGAAGCAGTAAAAGCTATGGAAGCAACTCAACATGTTTCTTGGGAGAGATTTAAGAAGTTATTTCTGGACAAGTATTACCCTAAGTACATGCAGAATCAGATGGAGCTTAAATTTTTGGAGCTGAAGCAAGGGAACATGACTGTACTGGAGTATGAGAAGAAGTTCACTGAGTTGTCAAGGTTTGTGACAAAGTATACCAGCACCGAGGAGGAAAAAGCGAGGAAATTTCAGCAAGGATTGAAGCCTTGGATCAGAGATAGAGTGGCTATGTTTGAGCTTGAAACTTATGCGGGAGTAGTTTAGAAAGCTGCTCTGATTAAGAATAATGGGATGCAGTCAAGGAAGGAGAGGGATAACAAGAAGAGGAAGGTTCCATTTTATGGAGAAAAGTCTGAAGCGGGAAGTTCACAAGATCGAAATGTAAAGAGGATCGGATTCCAGAAGGGCGGAAATTTTCAAAAGAAGGGAAATTTGGGTAAAAGGCAAGAATCAAAGGGGAACAACCAGGCAAGCCAAGGACAAGTTGGAGAAAACATATTCCAGAGACCCGAATGCAAGCACTGTGGAAGAAGGCACCCCGGAGTGTGTAATAATTTGAGCATGACATGCTATAGGTGCAATCAGAAGGGACATTTGGAAAATGAGTGCAAGATGCTGAAGCCAGGAGTTACGTGCTACAAGTGTGGGAAAACTGGACACATAGCTAGGGACTGCAAGGCAACCGGACCAGTCAAAGCTCTGATGAATGTGGCAAACACCAGTGCGAGCGTGCCAGTTGAGGTATTGGCATTACCTCCACCACCTACACTAACCCCGCAAGCAACAACAAGGACATTTGATCTGAAGATGAAGGATGCTGTTCAGAATTCTGAAGTGATAGCAGGTACACTTTTACTCAATAATGTCAAAGCTAAAGTATTGATTGATTCGGGAGCAACAAGATCTTTCATATCAGAAACTTTTGTTGATAAGCTTCAATGTGATAAAATGATTATGAGCGAGGTAGTAAATGTGGTAATTGCGAACCAAGAGAAGATTCCTGTGAATTAATTCTGTCCGAAATGTGAGATTGATATTTCGGGGTATAAGTTTTCAGCCGACTTGATACTCTTCAAGTTGGGAGAGTTTGATATAATTTTAGGCATAGATTGGTTAGGAGAAAATAACGCTCAGATTAATTTAAGACCAAGAAAGTGTATTTAAAGGCGAAGAGTGGAGAGAAGGTAGTAATTAAGGGGCAGAGGCAAGAACAACTATTTCTCACAATCGTTCAGGCTAAGAAGCTACTTAGAAAAGATTGTGAGTCGTTCCTAGCGTATGTAGTGGATTCAGAAAAGGGCAACCCCAACATAGAAGATATCCCTGTAGTTAACGAGTTTCCCGATGTGTTTCCAGACGAACTACCAGGCTTACCACCAGATCGACAAATCGAGTTCGAGATCAACCTTGCTCCAGGCACGGAACCAGTTTTAAAGTCCCCATATAGGATGGCACCAGCAGAAATGAAATAGTTGGCGAGCCAGCTACAACAATTGTTAGATAAAGGAGTGATACGGCCAAGTATGTCGCCATGGGGAGCACCTGTTCTGTTTGTCAAGAAGAAAGATGGGAGTATGCGACTATGCATAGATTATCAAGAGTTGAATAAGGTAACGATCAAGAACCGCTACCCGCTACCAAGAATAGATGACCTTTTTGATCAGCTGAAAGGAGCAAAGTGCTTTTCAAAGATTGACTTGAGATCGGGATACCATAAATTAAAGATCAAAGAAGAAGATATTCCCAAGACAACATTTAGGACCAGATATGGGCATTATGAATTCCTAGTAATGCCGTTTGGATTGACCAACGTCCCAGCCGCATTTATGGATCTGATGAATCGAGTATTTAAGAAGTATTTGGATAAGTTTGTCGTGGTATTCATTGATGACATCCTTATTTATTCTAAGTCGGAAGAAGAACATAAACAGCACCTCTGGATAGCATTGGAAATACTTCATCAAGAGAAGTTGTATGCCAAGTTTACCAAATGTGAGTTTTGGTTAAAGGAAGTTCAATTTTTGGGGCATGTCATTGGAAATGAAGGAGTAAAAGTGGATCCGACAAAGATTGAGGCAGTTATGAGTTGGGAGAGGCCAAAGACTCCTATGGAAGTGCGAAGTTTTCTAGGGTTGGCAGGATACTATAAAAGGTTCGTCAAGGATTTTTCGAAAGTCGCCACGCCATTGACCAAGTTAACCAGAAAGAATCAAAAGTTTGAATGGAGTGCAGAATATGAGGATAGCTTTCAAGAGTTAAAGCAGAGATTGGTAACAGCTCCGGTGTTAGTACTTCCAGATGACCAAGGAAACTTTGTGATATTCAGCGACGCTTCACATAAGGGATTGGGTTGTGTGTTAATGCAACACAGTAAGGTGATCGCGTATGCATCAAGACAGTTGAAACCGCATGAGTTGAAGTACCCGACGCATGACTTGGAAATAGCCGCCATAATGTTCGCACTTAAGATTTGGAGACATTACCTCTATGGAGAAAAGTATGAAATCTACACGAATCATAAGAGTTTAAAGTATATTTTCACTCAGAAGGAGCTCAATATGAGGCAGAGGAGATGGCTGGAATTGATCAAGGACTATGACTATTCGATAAATTACCATCCTGGAAAGGCGAATGTTGTGGCCGATGCTCTAAGTAGGAAGGAGAGACTGAATATGATGACAACATCAAAGGAATTATCTGAAGAAATCAAGAGATTTGAACTGGAACTTTGTGATTGTGGAAAAGTTGAAGAAGTTTGTCATGCAATGACTTTTCAGCCAACACTAGTGGAAAAGATAAAGAAATGTCAAGAAGAAGTAATGGAAAAAGAGAAGAATCAGTTATCTGGAGAGGAGATTAATATTCAAAGGGATGAGCAAGGGATACTAAGGTTTTCTTCCAGAATATGGATTCCTCATGTACCTGAAATAAAGAATGAGATCCTACACGAAGCCCACAATTCGAAATTTTCAATCCACCCGGGAAGTACCAAGATGTATCGGGACTTAAAGAAAAACTTTTGGTGGCCAAATATGAAGCGAGACGTAGCGGAATGGGTTGCGAAGTGTTATACTTGTCAGAAAGTGAAGGCAGAACATCAACGACCAAGCGGATTAATTCAGCCCCTAAAG
This sequence comes from Apium graveolens, assembly GCF_009905375.1. Classification (NCBI taxonomy): domain Eukaryota; kingdom Viridiplantae; phylum Streptophyta; class Magnoliopsida; order Apiales; family Apiaceae; genus Apium; species Apium graveolens. The sequence goes on along the minus strand of NC_133651.1, from coordinate 220,998,287 downwards.
ATTCCAGAATGGAAATGGGAAAATATCGCTATGGACTTTATAGTAAAACTACCGCGAACGAAATCTAGGCATGACGCTATATGGGTTATAGTTGACCGTCTTATAAAGTCAGCGCATTTCCTTCCAATTAACGAGAAGTCGTCATTAGACAAATCGGTTCATTTGTATGTGCGCAAAATCGTACTAAGGCATGGAGTACCTGTATCGATAGTTTCAGACAGAGATCCCCGATTTAACTCGAGATTTTGGAAGCAATTTCAAGAATGTCTTGGCATGAAATTGAATATGAGCACGGCGTACCACCCGCAGACTGATGGACAAAGCGAAAGGACAATTCAAACAAGCGAAGACATGTTGCGCAGTTGTGCAATCGATTTTGCAGGAAGTTGGGATGACCACTTACCGTTGATTGAATTCTCTTACAACAATAGCTATCATTCCAGTATCGGCATGCCACCATACGAAGCTTTGTACGGGCGAAAATATAGATCACCAACAAGTTGGGATGAAGTAGGAGAAGGAAGGATTCTCGGCTCGAAATTGGTACAACAATTGCATGACTCAGTCAAGTTAATTCAGAAAAGGCTACTTGCTGCTCAAGATAGACAGAGGAAGTATGCGGATCCAACACGTAAGGATGTTCAATTTCAAATTGGCGAAGCTGTTTTGTTGAAGGTGTCACCTAGTAAAGGGTTGTCTAGATTTTGCAAGAAAGGGAAGTTAGCACCTAGATACATAGGTCCTTTTGAAATTTTGAGTCAAGTAGGGAAGGTGGCCTACGAGTTGGCCTTACCACCTCAATATCAGCACGTGCATAATGTGTTCCACGTGTCATTGCTTAAGAAGTACAACCCTGACGCTAGCCATGTAATAGAATATGAACCAGTAGAAATTCAGGCAGACCTGTCATTTGTGGAGCAACCGGTCAAAATAATCGACTGGCAAGAGAAGAGTCTTAGAAATAAGTCAGTAAAGTTAGTAAAAGTACTTTGGAGGAACCCTAAGGTCGAAGAATCGACTTGGGAGTTAGAGTCTGATATGCGTTCCCGGTATCCTCATATGTTCTCTTAGATTCTGGGGACAGAATCCCTTAAGGGGGAGAGGATGTTACACCCGGCATTTCTGTGTAATATTAATTGTAAATTTAGTACAACTTTAAAAGCCGAATGCCAATATATGCAACTATTGTATGCTTGTGTGAATGAGAACTCTGCGTCTTAAATTTTCGTTATGTGGTATATGAATTTTCAGAGCAAAAGTTTATTTATTTCTTTCATTTTTGATTTATAAGGAATATTTTAAACCTTGAATAAATTTCTCTTTAAAAGTTATTTTGTTCACAAATTTCAAAAGTAGTTTTATAAAATTTCTAAAAATCCAAATTATTTTATGGTATAAATTTTATAATTTTTGAACTTATGTTTTATTTTACAAAAATAAATCTTTATAAATATTAATTATTATAATTAGAAAATTACATAGTTGTCCTTGCATGCAAATCCTTTCTATTCAATCCAAAAGGGCTAAAGAGACAATTACCACCCCACTAACTCTTATTTTTCTAGCCAAATTCCTCATTTACCCTTGCATGCAAAATGATCCAAGTATAAGTGGAAGGTTAGTCATGTCAATTCCTATTCCCACTCACATTTGTCAAAAAAAACCATAAAACAAGTAAAAGACATGATCATTTCACACATCACCCACACCACACTCTTTCTTCTCTCCCTCCTCTCTCTCACTCTCGGCTCCTACCCCCTCACTCTCGGCTTTTCAGCCGAAACCACCCCCCTCCCCATTTTCTTTCTTTCTCAATCAAGTTCCCACCTCCTACACAAGTAAATGTTACTTCCCATACCATGATCACATATATTTCAAAGAGTTTTGAGTAGAAAGTTTAAGTTTTAAGGTTGCATGTTAAGGTTTTAGTTGAAACTCAAAGTACAACCTTGATTCTTGTGAGTTTAAGGTTGTTTTTTAGAGGACTACAAGGAATGGTGAAGTTCCAAGTCTTGAGAAGGAAACTCTTGATGTTAAATGGCCATTACCTTCCATTTCATTCGGCCATGACCATAGGGGAGCCGAATGAATGGTTCTTGAGACCATTCTTGTTGTTTTGTTCAATTTTTTCATGTTTATGTGATAATGGCTTGAATTTTGTAGTAAAAAATTGATGAAACTACTTGCATGCTAAGTGATCATCTAGATATAACTCATGCTAGGCTTGAATGTAAATTTCTTGGTAAAACATATTTAGAAAACATGTTGTTTGGCTTGCAAAACTCGAAGACATGCATGCATGTGGATTTTACTAAGAATGTTATAAGATTTTGATCATTTGGAAATATTTTATTAGTAAGTTTTAATTTCAGTAGGAATAATGTGGTAATATTGATTAATGCTTCTTGATGCATGGTAATAAGTCGTGTATATCTTTTATAAAATGCTTAACTTGTTGTTTCAAAAACTTGATGATTTGTGAGTTGTGAAATATGGTTTCTTTTGTTTTGCCATGATTGCACCTTAGGTAAGGATGATCTCCACCAAGATTATTTTGAGTATAAGGGATTTAGTTTAGTAGATCACCATGTTTAAGTCTTGGTTTGGGTATTGGGTTATTGGTGGTTGAGTTTGTCAAGTCAAAACCTTGGAGAAAGGAGAGTTATAATTTCTGCAGAAAATCAGTTTAGTACCCTGAGGTTTAGAGTGAGTTTTGACCATGTCATTGATGTGCACTTTGAGGCCCAAGCCACCAGACGTTGGTATTGGGAGTATATAAAAGGTTTTAGGTGTTGGTTGGAGGTTTGCATGTCATTTGGTTAGGTGCACAAGTAGAATAACAAAATCTGTCCAGCAGGGGACAGTTTTGTTGCAACTTAGAAATTGGGAGATTTGACCATGTCATGGGTAGGCCCTCATTAGGCCCTGTTGGGCCTTAGTTAGAGGGAGTGTCAGAGAAGTTTTTCCAACCATAGTTCATAGGATATGAGTTAGAACCATGTGTCACAAGTTAATTCAATTTAGGGTGTTTTCTGCCCAGGAAAACAGGGGAACCATGGACTTTGAGCTTAGGCCCAAGAAGGCCCAAGCCAGGCCCTTGAGGCACATCAAGTTTGGGAGATGCCCTTAGGTCAGGAGAGTCTTGTGTAAGAGTTTTGAAGGAAAAACTATAGTTTAAGGGTGTCAAATGCACTCAAGAAACCATAGATGTCATTCTGAAATTTGCACCAGTGAACACTTTCACTCATCACATAGTTTTAGAACACTTAGGAGTGAGGTCTTGGTTAACCACCATAGTTGTAAGATAGTATAATGTTAGAAGAATAAAAGGCACAAGTGAGGGTCAATATGTCTTGGATATTTTAGTAAAGGCACATCGAGTTAGGAAACCAAAATTAGAAGACTTTGTCTAGTTTAGCGACCAAGTGACTTAAGTTGGGGGATCGAGATCATCCAAGCCTAGTGTTGCCTTATGGTGTATATGGTGTTATTTGGTATTAATATATGATATGTGATTATGTGGCTATGTGTGTGCAATTATAAATTAAAGGTGAATATTAATTAAGTGCATATAGGCCTAAGTGCCATCCGTGTTTAAATTCGGGTTGTAAATAGGTTAAGTTGGTGAGAATATATTATAATGAGGATTATTATTATTTATGTAGGATCTCGAGATGAGGGAAAACTTGCCATAAAGGTCGAGTGAAGCTCCAGTTGCTCCTACCAGTCAGACCAGACCAGCCTTTCTCAAGGCAAGTGATTCAACTTGTCCTTCATATTTACTGCTAATAGTTCATACATTGCTGCAACTATCCTGTGTCATTTGATATATTAAATCAAGCGTAACTTATGTTTATCTTTGAATTATATAAAAATACCATGAACCCTCGAGTACGTATTACAAAGTGGTCTTATCATGATAGTATATTAAAGTAATTCGAATGCCAGGATAAAAGAAAGGGTAGTTATAACTCTTGGTTGATTCTCTTGATTAACATGTTGATGATTCCTAAGTATTGATATCTCAACCTGATACTTAAACCCCTATAGAACATTATCTTGAACCCTAAAAGCCAGATACTTATCAAAGTGATTCCTCATTGATTGATACCCCTCTTTCTTATCCTGAAGCTTGACTATTCTGATATATCCTGAGTTAAAGATCATTTCTGCATACCTTAACACCCTTAGTATTCATGAAGCTTATCTTCTTGATGATCCAGCACTTGAACCTTGATGAGAAACCATTGCTTAAAGCCCAATTTGGCATTACCCTTTATAATATCCAATAGCCTCACTAAATCCCCTTGTCCAATCTTTGATATATGAAAACCATTCAGTTACTTTAATAGAGTATAGTTTTGTGAATCATGGCCCTGAGATTTAGTACCATATTTCCCGTGTTTCGAGTTGTCTATAATCCCTTGATAAAAAAAAATGTTTACTGTAAAAGAGATTTTGTTATAAATCGGCATCAGTTTTTGAAATAAATAAAATATGGGTTTTCAGTCCCAAAGGGGGATAAATGTTTTCTTTGAATAGTGGATCTGGACTGAGACGCGAGTCCTTTCCACACTTATATTAGGCTTAAAAGTTGCCTAGGGATTCCCATTAATGTTTTAGAACCCAGCGAGGTTCGGGATTACTTCGCGGCTGATCACCGGCTGTAATCCGTAGCATCATAAAATAATTTTGATTAAGATATGTTTTTTTTATACCAACAAAATGATGCCATCACCCAAAGTTTTATCTCTCATTATCATTGGTCATGTCCTCCCATTGACATTCTTTAATAAATATCTCGATTTATGTTTTGTATCGTATTGTTTAGCACTTGTTGAGCATTTGGCTCACTCCTTGCTTTACCCTGATATTACAGCTAGCAGCTATGGTTAGATTCAAGCAGACTTCCCGTAAGACCTGTGATGTTGATGCCTATGTTCGAGCTTAGGTAGAATAAGTGATAGTAGTTTGTGTGAGGACTCGGTATTTAAAATCAGTTGTAATAGATGGTAGTGTTGGGCTGTTCCAAACCCTAAACTGTAAGATCTTGGATTTGGGTATGTTTATTTATTATTAAATGTTGCAATAGTTATATTTAATTTGATGTTTAAGTTGGGGTGTGACAGGTTTCCTAGCCTCTAGTGGTATAAAAGAGGTGGTCTCAGCTTGGGAAGACCCCTGTTGGTTATCCTTTATTTGTACTTCTACAGGTTCATGGACCATAGCTGAACTAGATTGTGCATTTGATCTCATGTCAGGCATGGGGTAGGGGTAAGTCTTAAACCTCTCCATCATAAATGGAGTGATTTTCAGACTCACAGTTACCTTGTTCTTTGTAGTAAGCGAGTCAAATATAATTTTGGACACTAGCTTATAATTGCCTATTTTTATGTTGTCTATACCATTCAGCAAATATATGTCTGGGACTTTATGATTTTAAGTAGACATAATAAACCTTGGAAAGGAAATTTCCTTACCTCTTGATTCCAATGACATTGTTAGCCTAGTAGCAAGTTCTTCCAGGATCAATAAAATAACATTCAAGTGTCTGTTGTGGGCTATTGAGAACACAAGCTTATGCACCACACTTTAGATGTTGTCATATCCTGTCTTCCTGCATGTGAAGGCCCTCACTATAGAATCAAACACAAAGGACAATTCCTTCCTTAGGTTTATTCTATTAAGACTTTCTAGGTTGATCCTTCCACCATAGTTGATAAAATCCATGAACTCAGCAAGCTCATCTTGTGTTGGCACCTCTACTAGATTTGCAGTTGGAAGGCCTAAAGCTGCATCCACATCTTGCTCATTAAACTCTATCTGTTGGCCTCCAATTGTGCAAGTCACCACCATGGACATAGAGTTATCAATCATAACAGTCCTTACTACAGCTATTGTCCAAAACTCATGCAGAAGATCCAAGTACAAGATTGAGTGAGCAATTAAAGCACCTACAAGATAGGATTCGGACAAAAATTTCACAAACCCCTTGAAACTATCAGGGGCTTTGTTAGCATCAGTGAAGGCAAGGTAGTTAGTTCCTTGTTTGGGAATTTCAGCTCTAACAAGATTGAGTGCCATTGTAGTTGAGTAAGAAGGAATGGGTAAGAAAAATTAGTGAGAAAGAGCTTGAAATGAGAGAGAAATCGGTTTGGAATTGAAAAAGTTAGGTCACTTAGAGTTCTCGAAGGCGTAAGTATGTGTATGTCGAGATGTCTAAGTATTTATTGTAAAGCAAATGACTTATCGAGAACTCAAAAATAAACATTTGGAATTTGTTTATCGAGAAGTCATTTTGAAAAGAGAATTACATCTCGACAAGTCAGTTTTAGTTCTCTAAATGGACTGAATTATTTCCAATTTTTATTTGAATAAATTCAAATAAAATTAGAATAACTTTTGCCAAAAGTATTTTACTAAAATAATTTATTGAATTAAATTATTCCGGTTTTGAGTTATTTATAAGCCTAAAATGTAATTGTAGAGAACTCTGTGAGTTTACACTTATAGAGAACTCTGCAATAACTTATCGATAAGTCATAATAAAGCTTATCGAGAAGTCCCTCGAGAAGTCAGAAAATTGACTTGTCGAGAACTCACTCGAGAAGTCTTAAAATGACTTGTCGATAAGTCAATTTGACTTATCGAGAACTCAGTTCTCTATATCCTTTTGATCATTTTGATTCTTCCTTGTGCTAATTTTACATATTGAAAATGTAAACCAACATTTAGACAGTTTTCTTAGAATTGAAAATTTCCAAACTGAATTTTTAATTTTGAAAAATAAATATACAGAGATTTCTGAAATATTTATAAATCATATTTTAGTTAATTTTCAATTAATCAAATGAATTATGATTTAATAGAAATTAATCTACTGCAAAAAATTAGTTGAGTTATTGCCTTAGGATGAAAAATTGAGCATTCCAATTTCACCTACAAGTCTAGTGAAAGTTGTTTCATCCAAAGTTTTAGTAATAATGTCAGCTAATTGTTTTTCTTTAGAACAAAAATAAGCTCAATGGTACCATTTTTAGCATGTTCTCTAATAAAATGGTACCTTACATCAATGTGCTTTGTTCTAGAATGATTAATTGGATTAGCCACAATATATATAGCACTAGTATTATCACACATAATTGGAATTTTGTGCAACACTAGGCCATAATCCATTAGCTGATTTCTAATCCAAAGCACTTGAGCACAGCAACTTCCAGCAGCTATGTATTCAGCCTCAGCTGTGGAAGTTGACACAGACTGTTGTTTCTTGCTATACCAGGATACAAGTCTCTGTCCAAGAAACTGACAGCTTCCACTAGTGCTCTTTCTGTCAACCCTGCATCCAGCAAAATCTGCATCCGTGTATCCAACAGCTTCAAAACCAGTTCCCATAAGATACCATAATCCCAAGTTTGGAGTCCCATTCAAGTATCTGAAAATCCTCTTCACAGCCATCAAATGTGATTCTTTTGGATTGGCTTGAGATATCTACACTCTTTCCCTTTTTATCATCATCTAACTTTGTAGCTGTAGATATAGGTGTAGATGCAGGTGAACAATCAACCATAATGTTGAGTGGAATTTATGACACTTTATTATTCTCCGTAAAGCTTTGAATTGGTGTATTTGTACTCAAGTTGTTGGTGTTTTTACGTGTTTTTGTAGTGTTTTTGCATTGCAGGCATTTTCCAGGTAATCAGGTAAATTAGAATGGTTGTAGTGCAAATTTGGTGTTTGGATGGTATTGGAATAAAGGCTCATGAAAATACCGGCTCAAATCAGCAGGAAGAAGAAAATAATTCAGAATTTTATTCAAGAGGACAGCGCACCCGCGCTGGTCAAGCGCGCGCCCGCGCCCAAAGAACAGAAACTCAGCGCACCCGCGCTGGTCAAGCGCGCGGCCGCGCCAGGTCGGGGTAGCAGAATTCTGTTTCTATTAGGATTTTGAGAGTTTGAAGCCCTGGTCAATTTTGCAGCATATATATATATATTAAGACATTTTGCATAAGAGAGATGTACAAAAGCTAAGGAAAAGGAGTAAAGAAGACCAGATAGCACAATTCAACCAAAGCGAAGAAGATCTAGTTTATTCTTGTGATTCTTTGTTTAAGTTGTAACATTGAATGCTAGTTTTCTTATTCTTGAACCTTTACTTGTGTTTCGTACTTGGTTTATTTATTAAGTATGAAGACTACGTTTATTATACCATGCTTTCATCGGAATCCACGTTGATGATGAGTCTAATTATGGGCTAATCATTATCGTGGGGTTCTAGCGGATTTATTTATGGATTTTTTTAGTTTATTTATTTAGATGCCTTAGTGCGTGGTGATTGTATGATAACCTAGTATTGGTTGTGCTTATTCGTCTTATGAGCGTCGTGAACTTATAAGATAGTGTGTTAATTCTTAATGAAGCGAAAGTGAATTTAAAGATTTAGAACTTGACATGCTAGCATAGGTTCATGTGTTATTGTTATGCATGATTCGTAGGTAATTTTAACCATCTTATTTTCCCTATGTAATCACGATAAATAAGGTGTGCATTAAACCGATATATTGTCAAATTCTATAGACATATGAGGTCTCAATATAATTGGTGTCTATTTAGCTTCTATCTCTTTTGTGGATGTCTGGTAGTATGGTATTCGTACAACGAAAGTTGGTGTATATCAGTTCTGTGTTATCTGATTAGTGTCATCACGATTACATGCTAAGGTTAAGAACGAAAAGTGTAATAACCCCAATTTTTGGAAATTTTTGAAACCCTTATGAATAGTGATTTTGCAGACTATGCTGAATGAGAAAACTTTTCATGCCACACTATGTAGGGGTTCTGATATGGATATTCTGAGATTTTATTAGTACTTTATATGGGATATAAGTGTATGTAAAGATCGTCAGAATCCAAATCCGAACACTTTGATTTTTCCCGGAAATCCACTAGATACGGAGAGAATTGAGTATAAGGTAACAGGATAAAAAGGATTTAAATTAAAGGATTATAATAGAGGATCATAAAAAGGAATATAATGTATTGAGAAAGGTTAAGGGAACCTAAGTAATAAAATCCCGGGTATGATCCTTCAAACGATAAACGAGAACGAAAGTTAAGCGAACCGTATAACAGATCAGCGGTCATTAGGCAAACAATTAGGAAGTTAATCAAAGGGATTAGAGAGAGTGATGTCACCCAACCAATGAGAAGAGGACAAGGAGGGAAGGATGATATCACCACATGACATGGGCATGACATGGGAAGGAAGGAGATATGGTGGCTTTTTAACCATACAAAATCAAGGGCAACAAGGTAATTAACTAAATCAAACACAAAACCAATCAACCAAGCCTAGCAAATCACTTTCATCAAAATCAAAAATCAAGAAACCAAGGCATTGTTCTTCATGCTCTCGGCTTTTTAACATTTTAAAGGCAAGGAATTTCAAAATCAAAGATCTAAGCTTCCTAAATTGGTGAGTTAATTCCCTAATCATCCTTATGCTTAGTTAGGGCTATATCATGAGTTTAAGCCATCAATTCCTTCTCAATCTTCTTCATTTAATCAAAGAAGAAGACAATGAATAGTGTTTTCAAGTTTTTAACTTGAAATTTTTCTTGATTTCCTTGAAGATCCAAGCGTTCCTAAGACATCTCAAAGCTTCTTAAGGCTTCCTAGCTCCTCCCACCACTTCAAGGAAGGTATATCATCTCCAAACCCTAGATTCCTATGTATTATAAGATGATTTTGATTAGTAGGGTGATATTGTAGCTTGATGTTTGTGATTTAGAGTTTGGGATTGAAATGGTATTGAATCGGATTGGTAAATCTTGTTGTTTTGGTTAAAAGAATGTAGTATAGTTAAATTCAAGCTTAGGCATAAGTATGAATGTTAAAATTGAATTGGTTGGGGTTGTTATGATGTGATAAGGATGGATGTTGGATGTATGTTGGATTGAGGTTGAATTGGGTTGGTTTTGAATGGTTTTAAATTGGGAAATCGCGTAAACATAGCCGTCGTAACGTCCGATTTTCTTTAGACTGTTTTTGTGCATAACATTAGGACCCGAGAACCCCCTGCTAGATTATGAACATTGCCATGTTTAGATAGTTCGTGTTACGAGCTTCGTTTTGATATGTAGTTCGTTCGATTCCGATGCACGGTTTAGGAGAAACGACCGTTTCAAGTAACGGCGTTTCGTGAAGGAAACTTTTCCCCTCGCCTTACTTTGAAACATAGGTTAAAGACCAAAAAGGGTTAATTAAGGTATGAAACATTTATGGTAAGTGTGTTAGGCAGTTGGTAAGACACTCGCGAAGGAATCGCCTTAAAACTCGTAAAGGTTAAATTATTAAAAATGGTGGAGCCGAGGGTACTCGAGTGACTTAAGTGAATCAGTAAGCGCAAAATAAGCGTTAGAGTCTAAGTTAGTTAAAGTATAGATTTACAAGTGACTTTGGTTTAATTCCAACTTACTTGTTGTTTATAGGTTACCAAACTCGTCCCGAGCCTTTTATCACCCCAAGTCGCTCAGGCAAGTTTTCTACCCGTTATAACTGTTGTTGTGATGTATTGGTGTATATGCATGATCTTGCGTTAAATGCATATTTGTTATAGCAAATTCTTGCGATATATTGTAGCATGTTATATGGTACATATGCATGCCTGTTTCGTATTCTTGCCATATATATGTGATTGGTTCAGTTGATAATACCTATGCTAGAGGATAGCGGTAACTTGCTTATACCCTTAGTATAGGGACCCAAAAGGTGAAAACATTTTCTAAAACCGGGAGCCGAGGATCCCGAGTAGATTTTGTATATATGTATATATATACATATATATTTATATATATATATGGTTATAGTTTTCAAAACTATTAATCGAATAAGGTTTATTCGATAACTTTATTTTATTTAATGAATATTATTATGAATATTCATTCGAGGGCTTATAACTTCTTTATTTTATTTAATGAATATTATTATGAATATTCATTCGAGGGCTTATGACTTCTTTATTTTATTAAATGAATATTATTATGAATATTCATTCGAGGGCTTATGACTTCTTTATTTTATTAAATAAATATTATTATGAATATTCATTCGAGGGCTTATGACTCTTTTATATTATTTATTGAATATTATTTGAATATTCATTCGAGGGCTTATGACTCAGTTTATATTATTTAATGAATATTATTTGAATATTCATTTGAGGATCTATGACTCCGATTATTTGCTGAGACATGTTCTTTATTTTATTAAAGAATAAGGTGTCGATAATCAAACTTATCTTTGATTATTCAAATAAAGATAGTACTTTCGTATAAGTATATCTTTGGTTATTTAATATCCATTTCAAGTATAAGTTTTAATACTTCTACTTCGATTATTTTTATAAAGATTATTCTTTATGGGAATATTATTTAAATAATAATATTCAGACATTTTCTAAATATACTGGGGACTGATTTACTTCATTAAATCAGCTTTATTCCAAACACTCTTTAAAGTGTTTTCGAGTCTTCAAAATGATTTTAAAAGTTAGAGCGGATCCCAAAACTCATTTTTATATTCAAGATCTTCCTTTTTAAGGGGATTTAAATACTCGCTCAAAACCTGAGGGATCCGGCTCTGTGGTGTATTTTATATTCGCAACAAGGTTGCAGTTTTGGTAAATGAATTGATTACTTACCCAACGTTCGGGAAGTAAGTCCATCTATTAAGTCGGCATAAGCAACATGGGCTCAGTGGGCGTCCATGATAGTGTAAGTGGCTCAGTGGGAGTCCATCAAATGCATAAGTGGCTGAGTGGCAGTCCAGTATAAGGTCCTATTACGACCAGGGTGATGACCAGTGGGGAATTCGTCCATCTACTAGTAGAAAAGGTTACTTATTGGTATCTTTGCCTGATCAGCAAGATATCAGGTTTATGCCAAAATTCCTTCCTTTCCAAATTTATTGGATATTGCAATTCTGTTCATACTTTACATGACAGAGGTTTTCAGGAAATGTATATATATATATATAGGTGTATATATATGTCGGGACTTAATGAAGTATCTCGTAACTTCATTATTTATAATGATATTCAAAGATTGAATCTATTCAAATCTTGTCTTGTAGTCTCATCTATGTGATGAACTTTTGAAACTGATTATAACTTGAACGGTGGTAGTTCAAGTAGTATTTGGGAAAGATATAAGTATATTGGGGTATCTTGTAACTTCATCTTTTAAACTTATATCTAATTAATAATTGTCTTATGAATGATAAAGATTTTCAGAAAAACGTTGAGACAAGGTTAGATATATGAGGTCACCTTGCAACGATATTTTTTTATACAGTTATACACTGGGACTTGTGTATATTATGCATGGAAGAGAACTTCCAATATTTTGAAAAGTATATATGTATATATATATATATATATATACTGAATATTTTGCGACTTCATCGCATTAAGATATCAACTTGGCTCATTTCTTTTGACCAAGACTTTCATGAGTATTATGAGTAGGCTCATATATTATTAATCATTATACATATTATTTTGGTGGGCTTGCTGCTCACCCTTGCTTTATTCTTTCATCACACAACAACAGATAGAAAAGATGAACAGGACTAAGCTCCCAATTCGCAGGCGGATAGGAAACATTCCGCAGTTTCCTGTAGGCATGGATGTCGCTGTAGCTGAGGTAGGAACTACCAATAGGCTAGGTTTTCAACTTATAATGTACCAGACTTATGTATAATTATGAATTGTAATAATGGCAAAGAAATGTAAATTTATTCAGAAACCTTTTTAGGGTGTAGTGACATATAATTGTGGAATAAAACGACTTGTGTTATTTTTTGAGTATTTATCTCTGAGACTATAACTTGTGGTGTGTGTATGTACATTGTGGGGTCACAGTAATGAGTAGTTGATTGTTTAATAAGATTGGGTGTTGTTAAGGGAAGTGGAACTCGTGACAACCCGGATCCCCGACCCCGGATTTGGGGGTATTACAGAAATGGTATCAGAGCTAAGCGTTATAAACCTCAGAGATGATGAGATGTAAAGATAATAAGTTCACTAAGATAATAAGAACTCTTGCCAAGTTCATAGTCGGGCTACCTAACGTAGTACTGACAGTTAAAACCCTTACGGGAACCCTTATAAGTATCGTGATAGTAACATAGTTCGTTCTCGTATAGGGCAGCGGGGCACCGAACCCTGAGGTTCAGGAGCATCAGCATGAGGATGTTTTATTACAAGTTGGAGATCAAATTATGAATCCGATAGAGTACCCCAATGAGGGACTGGATGAGGTTCAGATTGAGAATGTTGTGGTTGAGGATGTTATTCCGGAAAGGATTGTGGCTGAGGAGGATCTCATGGAGGATCCTGATGAGAATGAAGAGAGGACCACTGAGGAATTGATGACCGTAGTCAGGGCGACTACCAGAGCAAGAATGGATGCGAGGGTGGCACTAGAGGATGAAGAGTTACCAAGGGCACAAAGGTTAATGAGGGCAGAAGGAGTGGGGCCTTCCACGACACCAATTATACCAGTATCAGACCCTCTTCCAGAGGTTTCTGTAGACATCCATGAGGTTGCACCAATTCCTGTTCCCTCCCCTGTACAGAGCCCAGCACATACTGAGGAAATGCCACTTTTATCTCCTGCACCATTGTCACCTGATACCGTTCTTGGTTATCCGTTTGGATCTCCTGGGACTGCACCACCTGCACCCCATGGACTGCTAGATGCTACCACTCAGGCTTCTCTTATCGCTGATTATCATATGACTTTGGGTGGCCTGACAGAGGCCCGTAATGTTAGGAGTGATCTGTTGGATCAACTTACTGCACCAAGGATTGAGGGCGGGATACTTCCGGCGGGATTAGCTCATAGCATGGAAAGGATTGAGGCTACCACCCGTGTTATATCTAGAGGCCATCTTGAGGGTCAGATTGATCCAGCTCTACTTGCAACTATCCTAGACCTCATCACCGCTTTAATGGAGCAGGTTAGGGATGTCGTGCGTGCCCGCATTTCTTGATCCATAATAGTGTGCAGAGTCTGAACAATCTGACAAGAATTTCATGTAGCACCGCTTTTGGAAGGGTTAGCCTAAGTTATGAATGATTAGTTTTAATGACTAGATGATTATCTATGGTAGTACTTTTGGGATAGAAACGATCAGATCAAATGATGTAATTCTCTTTAATATGTTCAGTTGTTGTACCCTCGAACCAATGGTTATGTATATATTCGTTAATTTCAGTTCAGATCAGTTTTTTTGTGATAAAATCACATTATTAATTGCTCTATTAACACTTAAGAGAGTGTCATGAAGTTTATCGAACTTGAGAATTCATAATTTGCAATCGTGCAAGGACTAAACGAGGGGAAGACTTAAGCAAAGTAAGTAAGACAAATATCCGGAGATTCTCAAAATTTTCCAAGTAATATGCCCCCACAAGGAATAAGATTAGGGGCAAACCTTGAATGTGATAATCAGGGAGGTCGCAATTAAGATATAAAGAACCCGGAATATAATAAAGTGGAAAATGAAGATTTTAAATTAAAGGATGACCCCAATTATGGGGAGTAGGAAGAAATATTTAGACTAAGAAAGCAAAAGTCGAGCGAGATAAGGAGACCCGAGACGGTACTCCTATACGGAAATTCATGGACCTGTCTAAACAGAACTTATATTTTATTCCCAACCACCACCTTGAGGAAACAATGTGGTGTGAAATTCTTTCAGGACCTCTAAGTCGCTAAGCTCTCAGAGTTCCAAGGAACAAGCTGACCCAGTCGAGGCAAGAGCCTGGCTAAAGGAAATATAGGAATCATTTGAGATTCTAAATGATTGACGAATCACAAAAGACTGTTTTTATCACTTACCCTCCTAAGAGAGAGACCACGCGCTGGTGAAAGACCAAGGAAGGCACGGAGCAAGAGATTATAATAAACTGATTTAAGATCAGTCAATTATTTTCAGGATAGTACTTCCCAAGGTTATAGAGATAGAGTAAAAGCTTTAGAGCCAGAACAAAGGCAGACGAGTATGATGAATTATGAATCTAAGTTGTAAAAGTTGTCAAGATTCGTTCTAAGGACACGAATCCAGAATGACGGGATGTTTGAAATCAATGTTTGTGTTGTGCTGGTTCATGAAATAATGATAAGAGAAAGGAAAATAAAAAGAAACTGAAGTGGAAAGGTATACAAGGGCAATAGAGTTTGAGGTATGGTAAGGGAGTTGGGTATGAGGAAACCCTAAAGACTCGTAGCAATAGACATAGAAAAGTATGCATTCGTCAGGATGAGGGTGATTCACCATGAGTTGAAGTTGATGGTTGAAGGCATAAGAGATACATATAGTTTACCCCCTGTAAGTTGGGAGGATTTGAGGAAACCTTGAGATAGTTTGAAGGATAAATAATGAGACGCGGATAGACTGAGGAGACAAGGAAGTAAGAAATTAGGAAAATTGGATGAAGGAAGTGACCTTCAAGAATGCGAAGTGTAAGACCGGTGGCTTGATACCCAGAAAGGGAGACGCCAGGTATGAAAGATATCCCAACATTGAGGTGACTGTTGAGATAAACAACAAAAGTAAATAAGGAATTATTAAGAAGAAGTTCACGTTGAACACGACCAATATCTTCCAGAACATCCTTGTTATCGTTACCAAATTAGGCAAGACAAGCGGATAACCGTTGTTATCTTTTGGAGGCCATATTGATTGACCCCATTTCGAATACAGATGTTATTGTGAAATTAGACATGTACTATCGAGGTGGGAATGATTGAATAAGATACCCTTATCAGGGATATATGACTTGATTTATCCATGGAAGGATGCAGGTACCTTTTAAAGGTGGAATTAAGGATAGAACATCGGTAACTCAAAATGAATCCTAGGGGAATGCATAAAGGTTGGCATTTCACCCTTAATAGGGATAGTATGAGTTTTGACAGTATAAATTGGAAAGGATTAAGGTAATAACAACCTTTAAGAATCAGTGGAGAAATTTTTCAGAAGTATATAGACAATGATTCTGGTATTAATAAATGGTATCTTGATATGCCCTGTATCTAGGGAATACAGGAGGAACGATTCGAGGATAACCTTAGAGGTTTTACAAGGAGAAAGGTAATATTCAAAATTCTCAAGAATAAAAATGTTGATAAAGGAAATATAACGTAATTATAATGATGCCAAGTGGGGCACGTGTTAAACCACGAGAAAGTGTGGATCGAACCAGTAAAGGTCGAAATTGTTCAGGGCAATTACGGCCTAGGATAAAAGATGTTCTAAGTATGATTGAGAGTCAGTCGTGACAGTGATTAACCTCTAAAGACTGAGGCAATAACTTATGGAAAAATGGTGATTTTTTTTTTACTCATCAGATTTTAAGGAAAACATCTTCACACAAGCAGTGATTGGAAATGAGGTAGAAAATTTAGTGAAGGTGGTTAAAATGACATTGATTGTAAGGAAATATTACTATCAAGAAAGGCCAAAGAGGTGGCCGACACTTTAAGTGTAAGAGGACAATTACAGGCGCTTGTGCCAAAGGAATACAGTGATAATGGTTACAACTATGAAGGTTGTATTATGGTTTGGAAGATTGACATTCCTCCTGATGACTGTGCAATATCCAACCGCAATAGTAGTTGGTAAAGGTTAAATTCGTGAAATAACCATGAGCGGGCTATCTATCTCAGAAGATACTATCTTGAGATAAGCCAGGACCATGTTTCAAAAAGGACTAGATGAACCCTTGAGTTAAGTCTTCTATTTAGGGCGTATGATTAAGAATGGTATTAACCTGCTATCATTGTTTTGATTGAAACTCTTCTGCACTTTTATCTGCTTCATGTCATGTATGTATGTCAGGATCAGGAGTGTTCTTCATGAATCATGAATGGTGATTATGTTACCTCCTTAGAAGGATTTGATACTACATGTATGGACTCTGTATGGTTAAATATTAAGATTTTATAGAAAAGTAAATGACGACAGAAGGTCAGTGGTGGACCATAGTAATGCAGTAATGATTCCGCGAGTAATGAGTTGATTACAACCGCAAGAGTTGTATTGGAATGAGTGTTGAGATTGAGTACCACTAATCGGGTCGTGGTAGTGTATAAGTTATCATTGATAGAACATTGATGGACTAATTAAGTTGATTATCTACCTATTGAATATTATTCTTTCTTATCAATAGAGAGTCGTATTACTATACGAGGAAGGTTGCGGTGCAAGCATAGAATTCTATTAACGATGATGTATAAAATGAGATTCCAGATTCGATTTTCGATGTCGAGGGAGTTTCATAGGTGATTGAGTATAAGCTCGAGGAAGAGCAAGGGTCCATAGAATGATGGACGGGATAGCGAAAATATTTAAGCATGTGAAATGCGATGCGATAATACTTAATGTTGATATATATACATATATGTTTCGTTCTCCTATGACAAACCTCTATAATTCAGAGGTAGGTTCCAAGCCAGATATTTTATGGCAATATTTTTTTCATATATACAATTCTCTTCAGTTCGTTCTTTTCTCTTCTTTTCATTTCATGTAAACTGAGAAGAACAACCCTTCCAGAAGGGGAAGTATTGCCGAATGACTATCTATCTGTGTGATAGAAGCCGAGTAGGATACCAGCTATTGTTTAATTGCTTGTCAAGTACTAAAGGCTGGCCACCTTCTGTACTAACTATGCGATATAACAAGTGTTCATGATCATAGTGATCTCTCAACAAATTCCTTTACTTCTATATGATTTATCAAATTTTGGAAAATAGAAACAACTGAAAAAGGAGTAATAAAGTGGTGGTAGTATGCGGAATGGAAACACATTCGTGATACTAAGGTTGACGTGGTTATTAAAAGGTTATAGAACGCTAGCGAGCAAAAGTATAACCCGTATAATATTAGGAACGGAAGGTAGTAGCGATTACGAACTGGAAAAGAATGGGTATTGAGAAGCAAAAGTTCTAATGCTAAAAGCTATAATGAGAGTCTGTGCAATAGACTTGAAAGAATTTGGAATGATCACTTAACGCGAATTAAGTTATCTTACGACAATAGATCATATGTCAGTATTGAGATATCGCCTTATGAGATCCTTGAGGGAAGACAATGTCGATCTCTCTTATGTTAGGATGAAGTTGTAGAGCGCAAGATGCTCGGACCCGCAGTAGTCCAAAGGACCAGGGATATAATAGATCTAATCAGAGGACGGCTGGTAGTAACCCAAGATGGACATAAGAGGTATGCTGATTTGACTCAAAAAGGACAAAGAGTATGAAATAGGGGGACTAGTAATGTTATAGGTATCCCCTTGGAAACCCTTGGAAAGGATTGATGAGGTTCGGAAAGAAAGGAAAGCTAAGTCTACAATTTGTTGGACCCTTGGATATATAAAGACATTTGGGAAGTTAGCATATGAGCTAGCCCTACCCCCGAACCTGTAGCAAATTCATAACGCGTTCCGCGTATCAATATTAAGGAAGTGTAATTCGGATGCCAGATAAATAGGGGCATAGGAGCGCATAGATATGCAACCCGACGTAACCTATATGGAGCAACCAGGATGGGTTATAGAGTGAAAAGGAACAAGTGCTTAGGAGAAGGATTATCAAACTAGGCAAAGTTTGGTGGTAGGACCACAATGTGGGAAAATTTACTCGAGAGTTAGAAAGTGCAATGCTAAGAGAGTATCCCTATTCATTTTCCATCTGATTCCGGGACGGAATCCTTTTAAGGAGGGGAGACTGTAATAACCCTAATTTTTGGAAATTTTTGAAACCCTTATGAATAGTGATTTTGCAGACTATGCTGAATGAGAAAACTTTTCATGCCACACTATGTAGGGGTTCTGATATGGATATTCTGAGATTTTATTAGTACTTTATATGGGATATAAGTGTATGTAAAGATCGTCAGAATCCAAATCCGAACACTTTGATTTTTCCCGGAAATCCACTAGATACGGAGAGAATTGAGTATAAGGTAACAGGATAAAAAGGATTTAAATTAAAGGATTATAATAGAGGATCATAAAAAGGAATATAATGTATTGAGAAAGTTTAAGGGAACCTAAGTAATAAGATCCCGGGTATGATCCTTCAAACGATAAACGAGAATGAAAGTTAAGCGAACCCTATAACAGATCAGCGGTCATTAGGCAAACAATTAGGAAGTTAATCAAAGGGATTAGAGAGAGTGATGTCACCCAACCAATGAGAAGAGGACAAGGAGGGAAGGATGATATCACCACATGACATGGGCATGACATGGGAAGGAAGGAGATGTGGTGGCTTTTTAACCACACAAAATCAAGGGCAACAAGGTAATTAACTAAATCAAACACAAAACCAATCAACCAAGCCAAGCAAATCACTTTCATCAAAATCAAAAATCAAGAAACCAAGGCATTGTTCTTCATGCTCTCGGCTTTTTAACATTTTAAAGGCAAGGAATTTCAAAATCAAAGATCCAAGCTTCCTAAATTGGTGAGTTAATTCCCTAATCATCCTTATGCTTAGTTAGGGCTATATCATGAGTTTAAGCCATCAATTCCTTCTCAATCTTCTTCATTTAATCAAAGAAGAAGACAATGAATAGTGTTTTCAAGTTTTTAACTTGAAATTTTTCTTGATTTCCTTGAAGATCCAAGCATTCCTAAGACTTCTCAAAGCTTCTTAAGGCTTCCTAGCTCCTCCCACCACTTCAAGGAAGGTATATCATCTCCAAACCCTAGATTCCTATGTATTATAAGATGATTTTGATTAGTAGGGTGATATTATAGCTTGATGTTTGTGATTTAGAGTTTGGGATTGAAATGGTATTGAATCGGATTGGTAAATCTTGTTGTTTTTGTTAAAAGAATGTAGTATAGTTAATTTCAAGCTTAGGCATAAGTATGAATGTTAAAATTGAATTGGTTGGGGTTGTTATGATGTGATAAGGATGGATGTTGATTGTATGTTGGATTGAGGTTGAATTGGGTTGGTTTTGAATGGTTTTAAATTGGGAAATCGCATAAACATAGCCGTCGTAACGTCCGATTTTCTTTAGACTGTTTTTGTGCATAACATTAGGACCCGAGAACCCCCTGCTAGATTATGACCATTTCCATGTTTAGATAGTTCGTGTTACGAGCTTCGTTTTGATATGTAGTCGTTCGATTCCGATGCACGGTTTAGGAGAAACGACCGTTTCAAGTAACGGCATTTTGCGAACGAAACTTTTCCCCTCGCCTTACTTTGAAACATAGGTTAAAGACCAAAAAGGGTTAATTAAGGTATGAAACATTTATGGTAAGTGTGTTAGGCAGTTGGTAAGACACTCACGAAGGAATCTCCTTAAAACTCGTAAAGGTTAAATTATTAAAAATGGTGGAGCCGAGGGTACTCGAGTGACTTAAGTGAATCAGTAAGCGCAAAATAAGCGTTGAAGTCTAAGTTAGTTAAAGTATAGATTTACAAGTGACTTTGGTTTAATTCCAACTTACTTGTTGTTTATAGGTTACCAAACTCGTCCCGAGCCTTTTATCACCCCAAGTTGCTCAGGCAAGTTTTCTACCCGTTATAACTGTTGTTGTGATGTATTGGTGTATATGCATGATCTTGCGTTAAATGCATATTTGTTATAGCAAATTCTTGCGATATATTGTAGCATGTTATATGGTACATATGCATGCCTGTTTCGTATTCTTGCCATATATATCTGATTGGTTCAGTTGATAATACCTATGCTAGAGGATAGCGGTAACTTGCTTATACCCTTAGTATAGGGACCCAAAAGGTGAAAACATTTTCTAAAACCGGAAGTCGAGGATCCCGAGTAGATTTTGTATATATGTATATATATACATATATATTTATATATATATGGTTATAGTTTTCAAAACTATTAATCGAATAAGGTTTATTCGATAACTTTATTTTATTTAATGAATATTATTATAAATATTCATTCGAGGGCTTATGACTTCTTTATTTTATTTAATGAATATTATTATGAATATTCATTCGAGGGTTTATGACTTCTTTATTTTATTAAATGAATATTATTATGAATATTCATTCGAGGGCTTATGACTTCTTTATTTTATTAAATGAATATTATTATGAATATTCATTCGAGGGCTTATGACTCTTTTATATTATTTATTGAATATTATTTGAATATTCATTCGAGGGCTTATGACTCAGTTTATATTATTTAATGAATATTATTTGAATATTCATTTGAGGATCTATGACTCCGATTATTTGCTGAGACATGTTCTTTATTTTATTAAAGAATAAGGTGTCGATAATCAAACTTATCTTTGATTATTCAAATAAAGATAGTACTTTCGTATAAGTATATCTTTGGTTATTTAATATCCATTTCAAGTATAAGTTTTAATACTTCTACTTCGATTATTTTTATAAAGATTATTCTTTATGGGAATATTATTTAAATAATAATATTCAGACATTTTCTAAATATACTGGGGACTGATTTACTTCATTAAATCAGCTTTACTCCAAACACTCTTTAAAGTGTTTTCGAGTCTTCAAAATGATTTTAAAAGTTAGAGCGGATCCCAAAACTCATTTTTATATTTAAGATCTTCCTTTTTAAGGGGATTTAAATACTCGCTCAAAACCTGAGGGATCCGGCTCTGTGGTGTATTTTATATTCGCAACAAGGTTGCAGTTTTGGTAAATGAATTGATTACTTACCCAACGTTCGGGAAGTAAGTCCATCTATTGAGTCGGCATAAGCAACATGGGCTCAGTGGGCGTCCATGATAGTGTAAGTGGCTCAGTGGGAGTCCATCAAATGCATAAGTGGCTGAGTGGCAGTCCAGCATAAGGTCCTATTACGACCAGGGTGATGACCAGTGGAGAATTCGTCCATCTACTAGTAGAAAAGGTTACTTATTGGTATCTTTGCCTGATCAGCAAGATATCAGGTTTATGCCAAAATTCCTTCCTTTCCAAATTTATTGGATATTGCAATTCTGTTCATACTTTACATGACAGAGGTTTTCAGGAAATGTATATATATATAGGTGTATATATATGTCGGGACTTAATGAAGCATCTCGTAACTTCATTATTTATAATGATATTCAAAGATTGAATCTATTCAAATCTTGTCTTGTAGTCTCATCTATGTGATGAACTTTTGAAACTGATTATAACTTGAACGGTGGTAGTTCAAGTAGTATTTGGGAAAGATATAAGTATATTGGGGTATCTTGTAACTTCATCTTTTAAACTTATATCTAATTAATAATTGTCTTATAAATGACAAAGATTTTCATAAAAACATTGAGACAAGGTTAGATATATGAGGTCACCTTGCAACGATATTTTTTTATACAGTTATACACTGGGACTTGTGTATATTATGCATGGAAGAGAACTTCCAATATTTTGAAAAGTATATATGTATATATATATATATACTGAATATTTTGCGACTTCATCGCATTAAGATATCAACTTGGCTCATTTCTTTTGACCAAGACTTTCATGAGTATTATGAGTAGGCTCATATATTATTAATCATTATACATATTATTTTGGTGGGCTTGCTGCTCACCCTTGCTTTCTTCTTTCATCACACAACAACAGATAGAAAAGATGAACAGGACTAAACTCCCAATTCGCAGGCGGATAGGAAATATTCCGCAGTTTCCTGTAGGCATGGATGTCGCTGTAGCTGAGGTAGGAACTACCAATAGGCTAGGTTTTCAACTTATGATGTAGCAGACTTATGTATAATTATGAATTGTAATAATGGCAAAGAAATATAAATTTATTCAGAAACCTTTTTAGGGTGTAGTGACATATAATTGTGGAATAAAATGACTTGTGTTATTTTTTGAGTATTCATCTCTGAGACTATAACTTGTGGTGTGTGTGTGTACATTGTGGGGTCACAGTAATGAGTAGTTGATTGTTTAATAAGATTGGGTGTTGTTAAGGGAAGTGGAACTCGTGACAACCCGGATCTCCGACCCCGGATTTGGGGGTGTTACAAAAAGGCTATTGAATGAAGTATTTAATGAAGTTAGAATCCCATATTTGTGTCATGTATTATTCAATTCTCTTTAGTTAATTTTCTATAGCATAATTCTCATTAGTTAATCATAGTATAATTAAAACTCAATTTGTAATTCGTCTTAGTATTGAATAATAGCCATATCATTGTTGCATATGTGCATAACCGCAAAGCCTAAGTCAGTCTCTGTGTGATAGAATTAGAAATAATTCTATATTACTTGCGAACGCGTATATTTGCGTGAATTTTAGCGCGTGTTTAGCGACTAACAAGTTTTTGGCGCCGCTGCCGGGGACTGCAGTGTTAACTTTTATTTTATGTGTTTGTGATCAGTGATCGTTCAATTTCATTGACTCGGAAATTGTTACTTACCTACTCTTTTTCTTTGTCGTGTTTCAGGTACTTTAGCGAGCGTGTATGCATACGCGTTCGCGGGCTCGTAAGAGAACTCTGGATCAAGCCAAGGAAGAAGCGGTAGTCATTCGAAGGGATGTTTTTGAGGATGAAGAAAAAGTAGCAGAAGAAGTGAAAGTCGAGGAACCAGCTCTAGTAGTGATGGGAGATCAAGCAGAAAATCCTAAGGCTCTGATGGACTATTCTCAGCCTAAGATCAATATATTCAGTCGAGCATCATTAGACCAGCCATCTCGGCTAACACTTTTGAGATCAAGTCGAGCACGATTCAGATGATACAGAACTCAGTTCAGTTTGGGGGTTCTCCTACAGAAGACCCCAACATGAACATCAGGGATTTCATCGAGATTTATGACACTTTCAAGTTGAATGAGGTGACTGAATATGCTATCAAGCTGCGACTCTTCCCATTCTCTCTAAGGGATAAAGTAAAGTGTTGGTTACATTCTCTACCAATAGGGTCTATCACTACATGGGAGGATCTTGCTCAAAAGTTTCTCACTAAATTCTTTCTGATGGCGAAGAGAAGACTACTGCAATCAGGAATGCTTTTACTCAGTTTGCTTAGTAAATTGGAGAATCTTTGTGTGAGGCTTGGGGGTTCTCCTACAGAACTCAGTTCAGTTTGGGGGTTCTCCTACAGAAGACCCCAACATGCACATCAGGGATTTCATCGAGATTTGTGACACTTTCAAGTTCAATGAGGTGACTGAATATGCTATCAAGCTGCGACTCTTCCCATTCTCTCTAAGGGATAAAGTAAAGTGTTGGTTACATTCTCTACCAATAGGGTCTATCACTATATGGGAGGATCTTGCTCAAAAGTTTCTCACTAAATTCTTTCTGATGGCGAAGAGAAGACTACTGCAATCAGGAATGCTCTTACTCAGTTTGCTCAATAAATTGAAGAATCTTTGTGTGAGGCTTGGGATCGATATAAGGAGATGCTAAGGAAGTGCCCACACCATGACATGCCTGACTGGATGTTTATAAACTGTTTCTATAATGGTTTGGGTGCTCAGTCTAGAACTATGCTCGATGCAGCATCTGGTGGAGCCCTGTGGGCTAAAAGCTATAATGAAGCTTATAAATTGATCGAACTGATAGCTGCTAATGAATACTAGAATCCTTCTCAGAGGCTAACTCAGGGCAAGGTAGCAGGAATTCTGGAGTTGGATGCAGCAACTACTATAGCTTCCCAACTTAAAGCGTTGACGATGAAAGTGGACTCTTTGGCGAATTATTGTGTTAATCAAATCTCTAGTGTTTGTGAGCTTTGTGCGGGAGTGCATGAAACAGACTAGTGTACTATTTCTAGTAAATTAGCTCAATTTGTGAGTAACTTTCAGAGATCATAGCAACAAGCTCCAGCCACTTATCATCCAAATAACCGTAATCATCCTAACTTCAGCTGGAGTAACAATCAGAATGTGGTGCAACAATCTTATCAGCCATACACAGCATGGAAGTATAACCCTCCTGGTTTTCAGCAACCGCAATATGCTCCTAAGCAACAACTTCAACTTCAGTAGCTAGAGCAAGCTAATGAAAAATCTGAATTGAAGGAGTTGAGGCTCATGTGCAAGAGCCAAGTTGTGTCTATCAAGACCTTGGAGAATCAGATTAGGCAAATTGCTAACGCATTACTGAATCGTCAACCTGGAACGCTCCCAAGCGATACTAAAGTATTGGGCAAGAAGGAAGCTAAGAAGCATGTTAAGGCAATTACATTGAGGTCTGGTAAGGTGGCGAATCCTGAAAAAGCAAAGACTCCAGAATCTGAAGTTGAGGCTGAAGAAGAAAAAGTGCAGAAGGAAGCATAAGTGGAACCAAGGAAGACTACTATTGAGCACACTCCTACTGAGGCTAATACAGGGGAGAAATAGATCTATCCTCCACCTCCTTTTCCTAAGAGGCTACAGAAGAAAATGCTGGACAAGCAGTTTGAGAAGTTTCTAGAGGTGTTCAAGAAACTTCACATCAACATACCTTTCGCTAAGCTCTTGAACAAATGCCTAGTTACGCAAAGTTCATGAAAGGTATTCTCTCTAGGAAGGTGAAGCTTGATGACTTAGAGACTGTTGCTCTCACGGAGGAATGCAGTGTTGTGCTGCAACAGAAGTTGCCTCCGAAGCTTAAAGATCCTGGAAGCTTCACTATTCCATGCACCATTGAAAAGATGTCATTTGACAAGTGTCAATATGACTTGGGAGTTAGCATTAATCTGATGCCTTTGTCAATCTTCAAGAAGTTGAACTTGCCTGATCCAAAGCCTACTTATATGACTTTGCAGTTGGCCGACCGTTCTATTACATATCCGTGAGGTATTATGGAGGATGTCTTGGTCAAGGTGGATAAACTCATCTTCCCTACTGATTTTGTAATTCTTAATTTCGAGGAGGATAAGAAGATTCCCATAATCTTGGGAAGACCTTTCTTGGCTACTGGCCGAACCTTGATAGATATGCAGAAGGGTGAGCTCACCATGCGAGTGATGGATCAGGATATACTTTTTAATGTGTTCAATGCCATGAAGTTCCCTACGGAAAATGAGTAGTGCTTAAAAGTGGAGTTGGTTGATTTTGTGGTTACTTCAGAACTTGATCAATTGTTAAGGTCTTATGCCTTAGAGAAGGCCTTGTTGGGGAATTCCAATAGTGAAGATGATGAAGGGGATGAATAATTGCAATTTCTGAATACTTCTCCCTGGAAGAGGAAAATTGATATGCCTTTTGAATCTCTGGGAATGGAGGAGTTGAACAAAGCTCCTAAGCACCTCAAGCCATCTATTGAGGAAGCTCCTACTCTTGAGCTTAAGCCTTTACCTGAACATTTGAGATATGCGTTTTTAGGTAATGCATCTACTTTGCCTATTATTATTGCATATGACCTTTCAGGTTGCGACGAGGAGAAGCTTTTGAGAACTCTTAGTGAATCCAAATCGGCAATTGGTTGGACTATAGCAGATATCAAGGGAATCAACCCTTCGTATTGCATGCACAAAATTCTGCTAGAGGAAGGAAGCAAGCCTAATGTAGAGCAACAGAGAAAGATAAACCCAATCATGAAGGAGGTTGTGAAGAAGGAAATTCTTAAGTGGCTGGATACAGGGATCATTTATCCTATTTCTGACAGTTCATGGGTGAGCCCAGTTCAGTGTGTGCCTAAGAAAGGAGGTATCACGGTCGTTGCTAATGAGAAGAATGAGCTTATTCCTATACGAACAATTACGGGGTGGAGAGTTTACATGGATTACAGGAAGCTGAACAAGGCCACAAGAAAAGATCACTTCCCTCTGCCATTTATTGATCAGATGCTTGACATATTGGCTGAGCATGAGTACTACTATCTTTTGGATGGTTATTCTGGTTATAATCAAATCTGAATTGCTCCAAAAGATCAGGAGAAGACTACTTTTACTTTTCCATTTGGTACTTTCATCTTTCAGAGAGTTTCTTTTGGACTATGTGGAGCACCAGCCACATTTCAGAGATGCATGATGGATATCTTCTCTGATATGATTGGTCAGAATGTGGAGGTGTTCATGGATGATTTCTCTGTGTTTGGTGATTCATTTGATGAGTGCTTGCGGAATCTAGGCGACGTTCTAAAGAGGTGTGTTGAGACCAATTTGGTTCTCAATTGGGAGAAATGTTACTTTATGGTGTGACAGAGCATTATTCTTGGGCACAAGGTCTATAGTAAGGTTCTTGAGGTGGAAAAAGCCAAAGTGGCGGTCATCGAGAATCTTCCCCCACCAATTTCTGTTAAGGGAGTTCGCAGTTTTCTTGGTCATGGGGGCTTCTACAGGCGTTTCATCAAGGACTTCTCAAAAATTTCTAAACTTTTGTGCAATATTATGGAGAAGGATGTCCCGTTTAAGTTTGATGATGAGTGTGTGGCTGTTTTTGATTTCTTAAAGAAGAGTTTAATCACGGCACCTGTAATAACTGCACCTGATTGGAGTGAACCTTTTGAGATGATGTGCGATGCAAGTGACTATGCAGTTGGAGCATTTCTTGGGCAGAGAAAGAACAACATATTTCATGTAGTCTACTATGCTAGTAAGACTCTTAATGGTGCTCAACTGAATTATTCTACTACGGAGAAAGAACTTTTGGCTATTGTCTATGGTTTTGAGAAATTTCGATCTTATCTGCTTGGGACAAAGGTGACAGTTTTCACTGATCACACTGCAATTCAATATCTCGTCTCAAAAAAAAACTCGAAGCCTAGATTGATCAGATGGGTTCTTTTGCTTCAAGAATTTTAATTAGAGATCAAGGACAGAAAAGGGACTGAAAATCAAGTCGTTGATCATCTCTCGCGTTTAGAAGATCCAAGTACAACTTCACTAGATAAGACGTTAATCAATGAGTCCTTTCCCGACGAGCAGCTAGTTGGAGTGCAAGAGGAAGAACCGTGATTTACAGACATTGTGAACTACCTTGTGAGCAATATCATGCCTCCCGACTTAACATATGCTCAACGGAAGAAGCTTCTGCATGAAGTGAAGTGGTATATGTGGGATGAGCCATTTCTTTTTCGACAAGGAGCTGACCAAATCATCAGGAGATATATTTCTTATAGCGAAACGGGGAGGGGGATCTTACGATATTGCCACCCAACGGCTTATGGAGGACATTATGGTGGAGAAAAGACTGCAGCTCGTATTCTTCAAGCAGGATTTCTTTTGGCCGACTTTGTTTAAAGATGTTCATCAGTTCGTTTTGAAATGTGATCGATGTCAACGTGTGGGTAATATGTCTAAGAGGGATGAGATGCCTCTTAATGTGCTTCTCGAGGTTGAAGTCTTCGATGTTTGGGGAATTGACTTTATGGGGCCATTTGTCTCATCTTATAACAATCAGTATATCTTGTTGGCAGTTGATTATGTGTCGAAATGGGTTGAAGTTAAGGCGTTGCCAACGAACGATGCGAAAGTAGTGCTTAATTTTCTTCACAAGAAAATATTCACAAGGTTTGGAACTTCAAGAGTCATAATCAGTTATAAAGGGTCGTATTTTTCAATCGCAAGTTCAATGCTATGATGCAAAGGTATAATGTGAATCATCGTATTGCTACGACTTATCATTCTCAAACGAATGGTCAAGCTGAGGTATCTAACAGAGAGATCAAGGGCATTTTAGATAAGGTTGTGTGTCCATCAAGGAGAGATTGGTCTTTAAAGCTTGACGAAGCTGTTTGGGCGTATAGAACAGCATACAAGACTCCATTGGGAATGTCGCTGTTTCAGCTGGTTTATGGTTAGGGGTGGCATTTGCCGGTGGAGCTAGAGCATAAAGCGTATGGGCTTTGAAGAAGTTGAATCTGGACTTGGATGCAGCTGGAAAGAAAAGGATGTTTTAATTGAATGAACTCAACAAGTTTCGACTTCAAGCTTATGAGAACAATAAAATGTATAAGGAGAAAGTCAAGAGGTGGCATGATAGGGGTCTAGTGCTCCAATCATTTGTGTCGGGGCAACAAGTTCTTTTATTTAACTCTCGTCTCCGTCTTTTTCCTGGAAAGTTGAAGTCAAGGTGGTCAGGGTCGTTCGTTGTCAAAACTGTGTTTCCACATGGAGCGGTGGAGATTTTTGAGAATGATCCGGGCCAAGCATTCAAGGTAAATGGTCAGAGGTTGAAGCATTACTGTGGTGATACAGAAAACCGAGAGGTGGTTAGTGTCGTTTTATTGTCCGTTTGATCTCGCATTTCTACATCGAGCTAATGACGTAAAATAAGCGCTTCATGGGAGGCAACCCAAGTTTGTTGTACATTAGTAGGTAGAGGAAGCAAGAAGAAAAGAGAAAAATATAAAAAAAACAGAAAATTTAAGGGCCAACTTCAGAAGCTGAGCGCGCCCGCGCTGATCTAGCGCGCGGCCGCGCTGGAATTCCAGAAACCAAGTGCGCCCGCGCTGATCTAGCGTGCGGCCGCGCCGATTTGGCAGAAGGTGAGTGCGCCCGCGCTGGTCTAGCATGCGGCCGCGCTGGGGTCCTGAATCAGAAAAAAAATAGCAGTTTGTGAAGAGAAAATCAGGGTTTTTAATAGAAAATCAATTTCCACCCGATTTTTACTCTTCCACATCCCAAATTTCCCTCTCCAAATCAAACTCATTATTCCCACTATTCCCATAATCAATTTCCACTTCTATTTCATATCTAATTCTCTTCTCACCTCCTATATATACATACACTTATATACAAACTTCTCCACCACTTCACAATTTTTCAAACACAATTCTCTCTCAAACACTTATCTTTTATTCTCTCTTATTCAATCCCAATGGCACCCAAGGGACAAAGAACTGAAGTAAGCAGCAGCACCGCCGATTCTTCGAGTGCGGGTGGTGTGAGGCCGAGGTTTTCAACTCCCGAGGCTGAAGTGGAGTACACGAGGCTTCTCTCGAAGCCTATAGCAAAGGAGCTAGGTTTTCTTCCATCAGGAAAGGATGGTAAGTTATTGGAGATGATTCTGGAGATGGGTTGGGTTCTTTTTTACGAGGCACCCGATGTTGTGCCTATGAGTGTTGTTCGAGAGTTCTATGCTAATACAAAGGCGGAGAAGAATGGTTTCACTATGGTGAGGGGGGTGACTGTGGAGTATAGTGCTGATGCGATAAGGAGGGTGATTGAGCAGCCCGCGAGGAAGCTTGGTCAGGACACTTGGAACGATAAGATTTCGGAGGACTTTGATCTGGATCTGATTGTTGCTACTTTGTGTGTGCCTGAGATTCATTGGAAGTTCAAGAGGGGCACGACTGATTATTCCACATTCCCTGCCTCGTGCATGAACAGGTTTGTACGTGCTTGGAATTCGTTTATTTGTGTTAACATCATGCCATCTTCTCATGTGCATGAGATTAATGTGGAGTGTGCTCTTCTATTGTGAGGTATTCTTTAGGGGGATTATATGGATTTGGGGATGGTGATTTACCAGGTTATTTTGAGGTTCTTGAGAGGAGGTACTACAGGTTCTATACCCAATGTGTCCGTTGTGACGAAGTTGTGCATGGCAGTTGGTGTTCATTGACCCGCACATGAGCAGCTGTAGCTTCCCAGTGCTCCTATCGATAATTTAACGTTGTTGAATATGACAGAGTGGTATGGTGGGAAGCCCAATCCTAAGAGGCTTGGATATTCTTATGACCATCTGCCAGGTGGAAGGCCAGCGGATCAGACATTTGCTGGTGGGACTTCGCAAGCTCGTTGAGCAGCATGGAGAGCTCAGTTGGGAGAAGAGGCTGGTCCTTCGGGGTCGCAGCAGCAGCAGGAGCAGGAGGAGGCATGAGCAGATGTTGGAGCTGGTTTGAGCACGACACATTATATACGTCTAGCGAGGAGGATGGATGCGATGCATGACATCCATAGTCGGTTTGCACGTGATCTCACCCAGGCACTAGGGACTGCATTCAGAGCTACATGTGTTGACATCCATTGGCCAGTATTTGGTGAGGATTCTGTGTATCCACCTCCAGACACGCCTGACACTCCACCCGTTGAGGGTGATGATCCTGATTCCGAATAGCTATGTCTGATTCCTTACTATTACCTTCACTGAGGACAGTAAATATTTTAAGTTTGGGGGTAGTAGTTGAAGGAATATGTGTTGTGTGAGTCACATATAGTTGCATGTTCATGATAGTTTAGTGCATATAGTTGCATATTTTTCCATGTAGTTTTTTTTATTTTTTGGTAGTTTTTATGATAGTTTGTTCATATAGTTTCATGCATTTGCATTATAACATAATCCCTTAGATGATTTTTCCGATCGACTTGTGATATTGATGCTAGTGTAGTGATATCGTATTTAGTGATGTTTAGTCTTGTCGAATTGATTTGCATGCTATAGACAATTGTATTTTACTAAGTCTTATAGGTTGCTTGAGTGCTAGATCATGATCATGGTTTGTTTGTTTGTCGAGGTTTAATCGCTTATTTATATTTAGAATTTAGGATATTCTATTAATGATAAAATAACATGGATTTTTAAAAATTGGAGAAATTGGATTTCATTGCTAGTTGTTGTGGCTAGGTGTCGAATGCCTAGTAGCCGGCTAATATTTATATGAGTAGTCTAAGGTTGAGCGAGATGGAGCGAAACGCACTCGTTCAGAAATTTGTGAAAAGAAAAAAAGAGAAATAAAAAAGAAATAAAAAAATAAGTGTTATGTATAATTGATCACGAGTGGGCTC
Source organism: Apium graveolens (assembly GCF_009905375.1). Taxonomy (NCBI): domain Eukaryota; kingdom Viridiplantae; phylum Streptophyta; class Magnoliopsida; order Apiales; family Apiaceae; genus Apium; species Apium graveolens. The sequence goes on along the minus strand of NC_133651.1, from coordinate 220,966,582 downwards.
TTTATTACTCGAGTTATTAAGTTCTTAGGGGACTTTATGCCTAGTGACCTAAGACTTTTATAGTCTGGGATCCGCTAACCTAACGCTCGCTATATGGGTACTATTGTATAAGTCTTTTGTGGACCTCACTCATTGGACGGTCAAGTAGCATACTTATTGTTTTGTTGTGAATAAAAGCATGAATCCATATAAAACTATAAAATAAGAATTGAAGTGTTATAAGTTATTTTAAGTCTAGCTTTTATTTTATTTATAACCTTACGATTGCTTTGATGGGTAGTGAGTCATGATTATTGATCTAGTTGCGATAGTATATCTGTAAGCAGTTGCACACACGCATGTCTCTGGTTTGTAGGTTGATTTGTGAGGTTTAATTGATTTTTGTGCGAATAACTGAATTTGTTGAGATGTTGTTTGTTGATTGGTTTAGTTATTATATTGGGGATCGTTGCATTCATTTAGTTGCATTCATGCAAATTTTATTTCTTGTTCTTTGAGTCTGTTTATGCTTGAGGACAAGCATTGATTCAAGTTTGGGAGTATGTTGAGTGGCATTTATGACACTTTATTACGCTCTATAAAGCTTTGAATTGGTGTATTGGTACTCAAGTTGTTGGAGTTTTTACGTGCTTTTGTAGTGTTTTTGCATTGCAGGCATTTTCCAGGTAATCATGTAAATTAGCATGGGTGTAGTGCTAATTTGGTGTTTGGATGGTGTTGGAATAAAGGCTCGTGAAAAGACCAGCTCAAATCAGCAAGAAGAAGAAAAGAATTCAGAATTTTATTCAGGAGGACGGCGCGCCCGTGCTTAAAGAACAGAAACTCAGCGCGCCCGCGCTGGTCAAGCGTGCCCGTGCCAGGTCGGGGTAGCAGAATTCTGTTTTCATTAGGATTTTGAGAGTTTGAAGCTCTGGTCAATTCTGCAGCATATATATTTAAATAAAGACATTTTTCATAGGAGAGACGTACAAAAGCTAAGGAAAAGGAGTAAAGAAGACCAGAGAGCACAATTCAACCAAGGCGAAGAAGATCTAGTTTATTCTTGTGATTCTTTATTTAAGTTGTAACGTTGGATGCTAGTTTTCTTATTCATGAAAATTTACTTGTGTTTCGTACTTGGTTTATTTATTAAGTATAAAGACTACATTTATTATACCATGCTTTTATCGGAACCCACGTTGATGATGAGTCCGATTATGGGCTAATCGTTATTGTGGGATTCTAGCGGATTTATTTATAGATTTCTTTAGTTGATTTATTTTGATGCCTTAGTGTGTGGTGATTGTATGATAACCTAGTATTGGTTGTGCTTATTCGTCTTATGAGCGTCGTGAACTTATAAGATAGTGTGTTAATTCTTAATGAAGTGAAAGTGAATTTAAGGATTTGGAACTTGCCATGCTAGCATAGGTTAATGTATTATTGTTATGCATGATTCGTAGGTAATTTTAACCATCTTACTTGCCCTATGTAATCACGATAGATAACTTGTGCATTAAAATGTTATATTGTCAAATTCTATAGACATATGGGGTCTCAATATAATTGGTATATATTCAGCTTCTATCTCTTTTGTGGATGTCTGGTAGTATGGTATTCGTACAATGAAAGTTGGTGTATATCAGTTTCGTATTATCTGATTAGTGTTATCACCATTACATGCTAAGGTTAAGAACGAAAAGGCTATTGAATGAAGTATTTAATGAAATTAGAATCTCATGTTTGTGTCATATATTATTCAACTCTCTTTACTCTCTTTAGTTAATGTTCTCTAGTATAATTCTCATTAGTTAATCATAGTATAATCAAAACTCAATTTGTTATTCGTCTTAGCATTGAATAATAGCCATATCATTGTTGTATAGGTGCATAATCGCAACGTTAGCCTAAGTCAGTCTCTGTGGGATCGAACTAGAAATAATTCTATATTACTTGCGAACGCGTATACTTGCGTGAATTTTAGCGCGTGTTTAGCGACTAACACATAACAAACTTTTTCAATAAATCTTTGACATACTTAGTTTGGCTGATAAAGATTCCATCACTTATTTGGCTGACTTGAAGTCCAAGAAAGTAACTTAATTCCCCCATCATACTCATTTCATATTCACTCTGCATAAGCTTAGAGAATCTTTGGCAAAGCTTTTCATTAGTAGATCCAAAGATGATGTCATCCACATAGATTTGAACTAGGAACATATCATCACCATGCTTCTTGTAGAAGAGAGTCTTGTCAATAGTACCTCTAGTGAATCCATGCTTAATCAAAAGTTTTGATAGTGTGTCATACCAAGCTCTAGGTGTTTGATTTAGTCCATAGAGAGCCTTGAGTAACTTGTATAAAAAATTTGGAAATTCTGGATCTTCAAAACCAGGTGGTTGTTGCACATAAACCTCTTCTTCCAACTCACCATTAAGAAATGCACTCTTCACATCCATTTGATATACTTTGAAATTTGAATGTGTAGCAAATGCTAGAAAAATCCTTATTACTTCAAGTCTTGCAACTAGAGCAAAAGTTTCATCATAGTCAATTCCTTCTTCCTATGAGTAGCCTTTTATAACCAATCTTGCTTTATTTCTGGTGAATGTTCCATTTTCATCCATTTTATTCCTGAACACCCACTTTGTTCTAATTATACTTCTGTTCTTGGGTGCTGGAACCAATTTCCAAACTTTGTTCCTCTCAAACTGATTTAGCTCTTCTTGCTTAGCAGATATCCAATCAGGATCAAGAAGGGCTTCCTCAGTTTTCTTTGGTTCAACTTGTGAAAGAAAACATGCATGAAAGCATTCATTTGAAGTTGCACTTCTAGTCCTTACTCCAGATATTGGATCACCAATAATTGCTTCTCTAGTGTAACTTCTATCCCACTTTCTGGTGTGAGTTTGTTGACTAGAATTTTCTATCTTTTCTCCACAATTGGCATGACTTGCAGAACATTCCTCTCTTTCTCCCCTTGAGTTTGTGCTATCAAACTCAGGTTCATGAGATGAACTTCCATTCTCATGATTCACTTGCTCAGTAGACTCTTCATCAACTCTGTGATTTGTGTTGACTTCAGCTTCATCATCAGAATCACTATCAATATTGTTCAAACTTTAGGACTTCTGCTTCATTTTCATCTAGGCATTCCAAGCTTGGGCACTTGTCATCATCAAAAGTAACATCAGTGATTTCCATAATTTTCCTTTGTTCAAGCACATAGACCTTATAGGCAGTTCTTTCTAATGAATATCCCAGAAAAATTGCCTCAAAAACTATAGAGTCAAATTTTCCCACATATTTAGAGTTGTCCTTCAAAACATAACACTTGCTTCCAAACACATGAAGATGCTTCACCATAGGCTTCCTTTTAGACAAGACTGAGTAGGGTGATTTTCCAATATTTTTGTTAATGGGATATCTGTTTTTAGTATAGCATGCAGTGTACACAGCTTCTTCCCAAAAACTAGTTGGCAACTTTACATCTTGCAACTTTGTTCTAGCAGCCTCTACTAGTGTTCTATTCTTCTCTCAACTACCCTATTTTGCTGAGGTGTTCTAGCAGCTGAGAATTCTTGAACAATGCCTTTATCTTTGCAGAATTCAGTTAAGGTTGCATTTCTGAATTCTGTTTCATTATCACTTCTCAATCTTTTCACACATTCCTGATCTTCAGCCTGCTTTTCCATCTTCTTGATGTGCTCAATTATGATGTGTAGAGTCTCATCTTTGGAATTCATAAATTCTACCCATGTATATCTTGAGTAGTCATCCACCATCACAAGTGCATATCTCTTCCTTGAAATTGAGAGGACATTTACTGGTCCAAATAAATCCATGTGAATAAGTTGCAAAGGTGCACTTATAAAGTTCACAGTTTTACTTTTGTGACTTGATCTTTTCATTTTCCCTTTTTGACAAGAATCACATACTTCATCTTGAGCAAACTCCAGATTAGGCATGTCTCTCACTAACTCCTTTTTGACAAGAGTATTGATTGCTTTGAAATTCAAGTGAGATAGCCTTTTATGCCATAGCTTGCTTTTCTCCACAGATGCCTTGGTATAGAAGCAACAAATTGCATTCTTATTTGTTGAGTCCAAGTCTGCAACAAATAAGCTACCTTTCCTTGCTCCTTTTAGAGCAACTTCACCAGTTTTCTTGCTAATAAAAGTGCATTATTATTTGTTAAATAAAACCTTGAAACCCTTGTCTGCAAATTGGTTGACACTTAGGAGATTCACTTCAAGACCAGCTACCAGTGCTACATCTTCAATAACAATATTTCCAGAAATCAATTTTCCATATCCCATTGTGAAACCTTTGATGTTGTCTCCAAAAGTCACTAATGGGACAGCCTTTTCCTCAAACTATGATAGAAGGGCCATATCACCAGTCATATGTCTTGAGCATCCACTGCCTATGATCCATTATCCATATGACTTTCTTCTTTTTGCCCTGCACACAATGAGTTTAAGTGTGTTTAGAAACCCAAGCAGTGTTGCGTACTTTCTTCTTGTTAACAGAGTGGGCAAAATCAGAATGAGTTATTTCAGATAAAATATAATTCATTGACTGTTGTGCATTTTCCCTTTTTGATACAGACCCAATTTTTACTTCTTTGAGGTCTACTCTCAGCTTGTGGCAACTTTTCATCACTTTCAAGTTGTAAGGGATGCAATCAAACTTGTCACAGAATGAGTAGGGATCAGTTGCATTTGCTTCATTGTATTTGCATGCTCCTTAACTGGCTTGCTAACAACCTTCTTACAAAGATGAGTTAGATGATTCACAGAGTCACATTTTTGACATTATTTTCTTGGAGCATCTGCAATATAAGCAAAATTGTTGCTTTTGTTTATCCCAATATTTCCATTTCTATTCTTTTTCTTCTTTCTTGCATCTTTAATTTTTACTTCTTTGACATGTGTCTTGGAGTTTTGGTTGACCATGGGCGTCTTTTCAGCTTTGGAAGTTGGAGTGTTTCTGCATTTTTCTTCTCATTATCTTCATCGGCAATTTCTTGCTTCATGATCAACTCTTCTTCACTGAAATCTACTTCGCATGATTTGAACATAGGTGAACCAACCTTTCTCAGCATAGCTGGGACATCTTTATTTTCAATTGCCTTTTCTTTACCTCCAATAGCTTTCTTGTTATTGTCAAAGCATCATAATCAAGACCAATAGCTATATTAGCACATGGCTTATTCTTCTCATGGTACTGTCTAACCAACTCAGATGCATTCCTGAATGACTTCAGTTTCACCTCATTCTTTTCAATCTTCTCTCTTAACACACCTTCAATCTCGTTGGCATACTTCAGCTTATTTTTCAAATATTCATTTTCTTTCTTGACTGACTCAAGCTCCACAAGCAGTAGGTCCATCTTTTGCTTCTCACTCTCAAGCTTCTCATTTGCTTTAGTTAGCCTGCTGACGTCCTCATTGGCTGCTACTAAGCTAGTGTATATGTGAAATATCTCCGTACTCATCTTTTCCATAGTTTCTTTATATTGGCTAACATTTAATTCAATACTGGTTAGAGTTGGTACCTTTGATTTTGAAGTAGATGCTTCTCCTTGCTCAAAAGCCATGATTGTATAGTTTCCAACCTCTTCATCCTCATCATCAACATCAGTATCATCCCAACTCTTTCCTTTTACAATATATGCTTTTCCGGACTGCTTTTTAAGAGAGCTTCATACTTTGCTTCTAATTCAATATAGGCCTTGTCTTTCTTCACCTTTTTAGGCTTTTGGCATTCAGTAGCAAAGTGACCCAACTCATCACAGTTGAAGCACCTTATCTTTGATCTGTCCACAGATCTTGTTTTGTAGCCACTTTTGCTAACTGAATTATACTGAGTTTTTGGTTTCCAATTATTGTTGTTTGAAGATTGTCCCTTGCCTTTGAAAAACCTTGGCTTCTTGAATCTTATGTTAGAGAAATTCATAGCCAAGTAAGCCATAAATTGGTCTATTTCATCTAACTCATCCAAGGTATAATATTCATCTTCCTCCAGCTCCAATATAACTTGCTTCTGAGGTCCTTTGTTCTTTTGTTCCATAGCTTGAACAATTGGAACTTGATCATCTTGCTCATCTTCACTTTATTCTCTGTCATTCACAATCAAAGCACTTGAACCATCAACAACATGTCCATGGTGTGCTTTCAATGACTTTCTTTATAGCATCTCAAGTTCATAGGTTTTCAAGATTCCATATAGAACTTTCAGAGTCATTCTGCTTAAATCTCTTCCTTCTCTTATGGCTGATATCTTTTGTTCAAGATGGTCAAGAAGAGCTAGCAAAAACTTTAGGTTGACCTCCTCGGCTCTATAATACTTATCATGTAGCTGCAAGTCATTTATCAGTTTGTTGAACCTTTCAAAAACTTCAGTAATTCCTTCTTTTGGTTTAGCCATAAACCCTTCATACTGAGAAACCATAATCCTCCTTTAGTTTGACCTAACTTCCTCTATTCCTTCACATAATATCTTTATTTTCTCCCAGATCTGTTTGGTTGTGTCTCAGTTGACAATGTTATTGTACATTACATTGTCAAATGACTCTATCAAGATCAGCTGCAAGCCAATATCTAGAGAGACTTTTTCTTTTTCAGGCTGAGTGTATTCTAAAGGATCTTTAGGAGCATTGTAAAAACCCGAATTTTTGACATCAGTAAAAGATCTTTATAAATAGTAGTCTTGCGGGAAAATAAAAACTTTTGCGACCACACCATATATGAGTTTTTAATTTAAGTTTCCGAGTTCATATTATGGTTATACGTACTAAATGAGTGTATGCAAAAGTCGTGAGTTTTCGAAGAAAACCAATAGTCCAAATGATATTATTTTAAGAGCCATCGAGGAATAAGAGAATTATACGGCGACCAAGAAAATATTGAGAATTATAATTTCATAACTCATAATCAAGTAGGAGCACTGGAAATGGTAATGATTTACGATAAGTGGAATTATTCGACGTAGCATTTACGGGAATTAATTTAAACGTACGTGAACGAATTCGAGATAATGTAGGATGGCAAGGAATTAAGTGATAACCTAAGAAAATTAAGTATTTATAATTTATCCAACAAGTAATAAATTAAGAAGCTAGTTACAAAATAAATAAATAACATTAATTCTAGGAGCTTATCATGCAAGCTTTGATAAATGAGACACCTAGCTAAGTCTAGCCTTTGAAAATAGGATGCATCTTGTCCTACACACTTTCTATATTCACAAGAAGCCTATTTCCACCACATTTCCAAGAAGTAAGCAAGGCAATTCTCTCTCTCTCCAAAAACTCAATGTTGATTTTCAAGAACACCATGGAAAGAAAATTTCATATCTCATGATCTACTCATTAACAAATCACCAAATTTTAACCAAAGCTTCCTCATATCATTTACAAGGTACTTTCCAAATTTCATGGGTATTGGATTAAAATAGCATAGTCAAATCCTTGCTCAAAATTGGTGGTGAATAGTAACTCCGAAAATCTCGTTTTGTTTTCTTGATTTTCATGGCATGATTTAGGATCCTTAAGCACAATCAATCCCTCCCAAGGTTCAACCATAAAGAAGAAAACCTCCAAAGATACCAAGAAAGGTATAAACCTTCATCCAAACTTTGTTTAAGTTTTAAGTTTTAAGAAAAGTAAGGATCTTGGATATAAGTATGGTTTCGATGATTGATTTGATATTATCTTGATGTTTAGTTAATTAGTTTTAAAATTGATGATTTTTTCCTCAAGGAAATGATGTTCTTGAGAGGAATTAGTGTTGGGATGATGATTTTATGGTTGTTCATGGTGGTATAATGATTTAAGACATAAACGAAACTCGGATCGTAATTGTAATCTCGTTAAAATAAATAAAACTCAACTTAAGTTTCTGCAGAAGTTCCCGAATATATAAACTGTAGTTTCTCAAAACATGAGACTTTATTATTATATAAAATTTTATGAGGATCATTTAGGCGCTTGAATCGCTTGATTTCAATTTACGGATCAAAAGTTATGACCGTTTTAGTAAAAGTGATTTACGCGACAAAAACTGCTACGAATTATGAATTTTGTAAATAGAAATGATAGACTTAAAAATATTTAAAAAACATGAATTTTTTACAGAGATTACTACATAGAGTTTATTAACTTCCATAAAAATTTCAAGTAAAAATGTTAATTTTTCAATTTTATAAAAATATCGGAGCCGAGGACACGTGGAGCACGAACATAAAAAACAACCCCCTATTAGAAACTGCTACTTCGGGGCTGTTACCAGAACACCATTTTCAAATGATGTATTCTAAATTTTTTCTATATTGCGCATGCGAAAACGTTGCATCAATTGAGTTAACGGTTTGAGAGATATCAATGTTTTAGTGAAAACGGTTTGAATAGTAAAACTCAGTAGTTGACCGAACTTTTGAAATGCTTTTCACCTAATTGTATTCAAAATAAAACTTTTATGATAAATATTAAAATCACTCAAGAATCTCCTTGATGTGGTTTCGTATTAAAATATTAATTTTACGATTTATTAAAAATGTTAGAGTACGAGTTGCGTAATAGTAACATTCGGTAAAGTCAACTCTAGAAGACCACTTTGACCGTCCTTTTCGACCAAGGATCGATACTTATTTCGAGTCGGTCAAATATTGAAAATTATGAAGTATTAAACTTATTATAAATATAATTCGGTAATGGGATTAGAAATACTGATTAAGATTATGATATTTGTTGATTAGAAAACCTGGAACGAGAGCATGTCAGAAAACGTATCTTAGACTCCAGGTAAGTTTTCAAACCCTACATTTTAAAACTGTTATGTTGTGTTGTTTTCAAATAAATGCTATATATACATGATGTTGTATTACGATATTTACTAATTATGATATATAATGTCGTACGATATATTAATCATTTTGGTATATGAAGATTACCGAATTTTAATCGATAACGCTAGAGAGTAGCGTTGTATATATGAAGAGTATATTTAAGACCGAGGATCGGTTAGTATAATTTGATGAAAACCCGGAAGTATTCCAGAGTTGTTTTATTTAAGAATATTAACGCTATAGTAGAGCGTGATGTATAAGTTGTAAGACCGAGAGTTGGTCAGTTTATATAAATTATAAACCCAGGTATCATCCCGGAGATGTTTTGGACGATCAAAAGTCCGTACTTGTTTTATCCCAAGGGACTCGGTGCCCACTTGTGAAGTATTAAATACCTCGAATATATTTAAAACGATTTCCAAAGATCGTATTCCCTCAACTACATTTATTTACTTGAGCAACAAATATTATTTCAAGTTATTCATTCAATTTATGAGAAGTATTCTCCAACGATTATTTATTTCATACTTGATTAAGTATATTATTAAGGATTACTTTAATTATTTCAACATAAACTAGTTGAGGAATATTATTTCAAATATTTTTTTAAAATATATAATTATTCGAGGTTTAATTATTTAATAATTATTATCTAAGCATTAAATATTTATTTAGTAATTTAAATTGATTTAAAAATCACAAGGCCTACTTTTAAAATACCTTCTGAATTTCAGAAAGTCATTCGAATACTTTCAAATCGGCGAAAAATATTATATCAACTTATTTTAAATATTTTGAATACAGTTTCAAAAGAAACTCCCCCTTATTTAATTATATGTTGACAACGGTCAACTCACATCCTTAGTACTTCCTCCGAAATTTTTAGGAAGTACATATATATATATATACACTGATAAGATAAGTTGTTTTTATCAACAAGCAAAACGCTTGGGGAACTTCGATGTGGTTCGAGTTCTCGAGATATGATAGGATTCTTTTAAAGGACTTGGAGGGGTAGACTCTAGTACTATGTGTACTAGAGAGACTACCAAAGGTACCGCGGGCGAAGGTACTCTTTGTACTCAGGAACTTGTAAAGTATGAGTATACCCAAAATGGGACACGCAACCCGAATGCGGAAAGGGTGATAACCGGGATGCGAAGGTGTCATCCTTCTACTAGTAGAAAATATTGTTATTTCCGTAGTATGACTGATCATCGTATGCAGTGGCTCCAGTGAATGTCCTAAATTTTTCCAATTGGAATTGTGATGCAATACCGTAACCCAAACCTAGGTGCTGGGTTTACCATTAAGGTATTTGCAGGATAACGAAAGAAGGTTTGAATCACCAAGGAAAACTATTTTAAATAAACAGATTTATCGTATATAGAATTATACTTGAATTTCTCATATAATCTTTTTATACTGTTGATTATTATGGTTGAGCATTATTGCTCACTCTTGCTTTTTTTTAAATGTCACAAGACAACAGATTACCAGTATGCCGGCGTGGGACTTAGTCACTTAAAATCGTGGGGAGAATCCCTTACAACTTTGTCTCAGGTGGACCAGAGTATCCAGATATGTATAAGATGTTAGTAGTAATTATTGTAACTTCATTTAGAGGTTACGAATAATTGTTTAAGATCCTGTGAAGTACATTTGAGTCTTAATAATAGATGATGCTTGTTGTATGTCATTTCTAAGGCTATAACTTGTGAGTGTGTGAGATTGCGGGTCTGTGATATGGAATTATTAGATTATTGAGTTAATGCAGGTTACACATGATGGAAGGATTGTGTGACGACCTAGATTCCTGACCCCGGATTTGGGGGCGTTACAAGCATAATGTGCTGGAATGACCATGGCTCCATCTGTAGATTCTTTAATTCTTAGCATGGGGGTGAAAAGCCCATTCTTGAGGATCTGAATGTATAATGGATTGGACATCCTTATGAACAACAACGTTTTCTTTTTCCATAGTGTATACTTAGATCTGTCAAAGGTGGGGATTTTGATACTGCTCAGCTTCTCTGTATTCATTCTTCCAAGATCTTTAATCTATTTGCTTTCAGATTTCGCTCTGATACCACTTGTTGGGTAATGAATACAACACAGGGGGTTGAATGTGTTTAAGACAATTTTAATCTTTTTAAACTGTTTTTGGATGGTGAACAAAGTAATATATATTGAAGAGATAATATGTTTTAACAGAATAATTAAAACATGCACATGAACACACTTATCTTTCAAAAATCACTTAACTTTATATTAAAATCAAGTTAGTGTTTTACTACAAATTTTAGGGTTCTTTACTGATAAAGAACTCAGCTTCTCTCTTGAGAGTTACAAGAATTTTTAGATCTATTTTGTTACACTTAAAACAAAGCATCCAGTATTTACTTTATAGAACAGTAACCATTGGTTTTACACAGCATGCAATAGCATGAACTAAACCCTACTTTAAGTTAACTAAAACTTTCTATTTCTGGCTTAGTGTTTCTATGCAAATCGTGCATGTCTGTGACTTTACTTTGTCAGTTAATTTAGGCCTTTGATATTGTACTCTTTAAGCTGCTTTTTGTAGACTTTTCAAATCAATGATTGATTTGTCTGTTGATTGGTAATCTTGGATATTTAACTGGTCTGTACTTTGTACTTTGAGTTTTACTTCGAGATCTCCAGTTTGATATATATAGAACTTGACATCTTGATAAGTATATTGACTTATCGAGATCTCTAATTACTCTATAGTTATTTGACTTATCGAAGTCTCTGAGTTCTCTATAAGTGAATTTGGCTTATCGAGGTCTCTCATCTTCATGTCTTCACTTTGGCTTATCGATATCTCTGAGTTCTCTAGTGAAGAAATGACTTGTCGATATCTCAGAGATCTCTAGTGATATTTTGACTTATCGATATCTCTGAGATCTCTAGTGATAATTTGACTTGTCGATATCTCCAATCTTCAATATCCTCATTTGGCTTGTCGATATCTTTGAGATCTTTAGTATATTTTCTTGACTTCTCGATAAGTCATTATGGAGTTCTCGAATGACTTCTCTATAACACTTAATCTGTGACTTGTTAGAATATTTTTCCCAAAATAGATTTATTCAACTCCAAGCTTCTTCATACTGTCTTAAGTGATACAATACAAAATAAAAACTTAGATTACCATACAACTTATTTAGGAATGTCAATTTGACTTAGTCTTGTTTAGTACAGGCATATCTTGCACAACAGAAAGTACAAGTTGCTTAAACCAGAAAAATTACTCAAAAAGATGCTGGAAAAGGATATGAAACGATGCTGAAAAGTGACCAGAAAATCTGCAAAAATATATTAGAAAATTGCTTTTCTAGGGAAATTTATGGATAACAATCTATATATCATTGGAAAGATCTCGCAGTCTAGTTTTTTATGCATAAAACAGCTTGGCAAAAGCAATTTCCTACGGAGAGTTATAACTGTTTTAGTAACAGGGTGTAAGGCTATCCAGATTTCTGAATGTCCAACTTTACAGAATAAACTGCTTTCATACGAGCATTGTTAGGGCGAAAACATGCACTAAAATTACACGCAAGTATACGCGTTCGCAAGTAGTATAAGATATAAATCAGATTCGTAACCACAGAGACTCTTTTTAGTTAACTTAAGATTATGCACCTATGCAACAATGGTATGGCTATCGCTCAGTGCTAGGACAATAACAAATTGAATTTTGATTTAACTAAGAGATTATACTAAATAACATTAACTAAAGGAATTAAGATTGAATTACTTATATGAGAACAACATGGGATTCTAACTTCATTACTACTTCATTCAAAGTCATTGTCCTTAACCTTAGTATGTAATGGTGATGATAACTTATCAGATAACGCGAAACTAGTAAACACTAACTTTCGTTGCACGAATACCCTACTACCAGACATCCACAAAAGAGATAGAAGCTGAATAGACACCAATTATGTTGAGACCCTATATGTCTATAAAATTTGACAACATAAAGGTTTAATGAACAAGTTATCTATCGTGATTACATAGGGCAAGTAAGATGGTTAAAATAACCTACGAATCATGCATAATAAATACATGAACCTATGCTAGCATGGCAAGTTCTAAACCTCTATATTCACTTTTGCTTCAATAGAGATTAACACGTTATCTTATATGTTAGCTACCCACATAAGACGAATAAGCACAACCAATACTAGGATATCAATCAACCACCACACACTTAGGTATCAAAACAATTAACTATAGAAATCCATAAGTAAACCCGTTAGAACCCCATGACAACGATTAGTTCATAATTTGAACTCATCGTCACCATGGGTTCCAATGAAAACATGATAATAAACAATATAAGAGTCCTACGGTTCAAGGACAAATCGAAATCAAGCATCCAAATATCAACTCTATTAAAGAAAATAAAAGTCTTCTTCTCCATAGTTGTTTCGTGCTCTCTAGGTCTTCTTATTGCTCTCCACTTGCTCCTTGTTGTTTAAAATGTTTTTTATTGATATATATAGGCTCCAGGTTGACCAAGACTATCAAAATCTTCAATTTTGACTAAAATCACGATTCTGGTGCAGAAACAGGGCGCGGGTGCGCTACTTTCGGGTGCGGTCGCACTGGAATAGTGATTTCTGAAGCGCGGGCGCGCAGGTTCTGGCGCGGCCGCGATGGCCTTTTGGAAATTTTCTAACAATTCTTCTTTTGGCCGTATCTTGGTTTCTGCTCGTCAGAATTAGGCGATTCAACTGCCCACGCGAAGCTAACGAGATTCTCTATAACTTGAGATGGCCTAGGCTTTCAATTCTGATCTCTTTTCATCATATATCTTTAAAAAGATCTTTTCTTCATTTTACTGATGCCTTAAATGCAATTACACAAAAACATATCAAAAATACCAACAACTTGAGTCCAAAATACCAACTTAAGCTTGTAATGAAGCGTTCCAAGTAGATGAAAAATCCACTTATCACACCCCCAAATTTGAATCAATGCTTGTCCTCAAGTATAAACAGACTCAAATCTATAAAACAAACCTATTGCATGAATGCAACTACGTGAATGCAACTAAATGACAATGCAATCGATCCCCTCAAAATAACCATAACCAAATGAATAAGCCAACTCCTCTAAGAATGCAATAAATTTTAATAGAATTCGAATAAATCCCACAAACCAACTCACAAACCAGAAATGTGCGTGTGTGGATGCTTAACAAATATACTCTCGATACTAGATCAATAACCATAACTTATCTATCATCAAAACAATCACAAGTTTATAAATAGAATAGACATTAAACGCATAATTACTCTCAACACCTCCTTCCTACTAGAGTTATACAAAAATTCATGCTATTATTGAACACATAACAGAGATGCTTATTTGACCATGCAATGAATGAGGTCCCAAAAGACTTATACAATATTACCCATGTAACGAGCGTTAGGTTAGCGGATCCCAGACTATAAAAGCCTTAGGTCACTAGGCACAAAGTCCCCTAGAACTTAATTACTCGAGTATTAAAGAGCTCACTCTTGATCAATTATGCATAAACACATACTTTCTTTCTTTTTCTTTTTTTTCTCTTTTTTCTCTTTTTTCAATGATTTCTGAATGAGTGTGTTTCGCTCCATCTCATTGAACCCTAGACTACTCATAGAAATATGAGTCAGCTACTAGCCATTTGACGCCTAGCCTTATTCAAACAAGCAACGAATTCCAACTTTTCTCCAGTTTAAAAATTTAGTATTTTTACGTCATTACGGGAATATCACAAATTCTAAATATAACCAAGTGATTAAATCTCAACAACAAACAAGTATGATCATGATCTAGTTTAAAAGCAACCTATAAGACTTGTGATTTTTTTTCTGGGCATGCAAATCAATTTATTAAGACTTAAACATTCCTCTATTCGCCATCACTACACTCAAATCAACATCAACTTATCAATCAGAAACAGCTCATCCTACGGGATCATGTTATATGCATGCACATGCAACTAAAAGAACTCACATAAAAACATAAACAAAAATGCAAATAATTATGACCTATATGAACAATCATGCAAAAATATGAATGATTTAACAACTATACATGCAATATGAATCTATATGGACACACACAAACTAATCCTTACATTATCACCCCCAAACTTAAAATTTTCAATGTCCTCATTGAAGGTAATTATAAGGATTTCAGGCATACCTAGTTGTCCAGAGGATCACCCTCCTTTGGTGGAGGATCAGGTGGCCAATCAACCTCGACACCAGTGTCTCGAAAAACAGTACCGTTAATATGTGTCAATTCTTCAACAAATTGTCAGTGGATGTCATGCATGGCCTCAATACGCTGAATCGACATTCTATACTGCGCATCACCAAGACCAAACATATCAACTATCTGTGGTTCACGCGAGGGACCCTCTGTAAGCACGGGAGGAACCGGCCGGTCACCCTTTAGATTATCATAGATATATTCCAACCCCTTGTCAGGGGGTGCACCTAAGATTGCATAACTCAAGTGATTTGGCAGTGGGTTGAGCTCAAATGTGAGAGTTTCTTCAATCGACGGTTCAAGACGCTCCTGAGAAATTTTCAGCTCTGCTAACCCCAGAGAATCGAATGAAATATCCAACTTCCTCTTCCACGGAGGTGCATTCAAAACCTGCAGTTGCTTTGCTCCTTCTTCATCTTCAAGAACTGATTCCCCTATTAAGGCTCTCTAAGGTATCTGACTTTGGAAATTTCTCAAGCTCCGAATTCACGATAGAGTCGACCTACTCTACTTTAAAGCACTGCTTTTTATCTGTGGGTAACTTTATTGCCTTGAACACACTAAAAGTGACCTTCTGATCTTGAACCTTCATCGTAAGCTCTTCTTTTTGCACATCAATCATAGTACAGCCTGTAGCCAAGTATGGTCTTCCCAAGATAATGGAAATCTTCTTATCTTCCTCAAAGTATAAAATGACAAAATCAGCAGGAGAGATGAGCTTATCCTCCTTAACCAAGATATCCTCCACTACTCCTTGCAGATAAGTGAAGGAATGATCAGCCAACTGCAAAGACATGTTCACAGGTTTTGGATCAGGTAGTCCAAGTTTCTTGAAAACTGACAAGGGCATCAGATTGATGCCAGCTCCCAAGTCACACAAACACTTGTCGAACGAGAGATTTCCAATAGTGCATGGAATCGTAAAGTTTCCGGGATCCTTAAGCTTCGGAGGCAATTTCTGTTGCAGAACTGCACTGCATTCCTCCGTAAGAGCAACGGTCTTTAAGTTATCGAGCTTCACTTTCTGAGAGATAATACCTTTCATAAACTTCGCATAGCTAGGCATCTGTTCAAGAGCTTCTGCGAAAGGTATATTGATGTGAAGTTTCTTGAACACCTCCAGAAAATTAGCAAATTGTGTATCCAACTTCTACTTCTGCAGCCTCTTAGGAAAAGGAGGTGGAGGATAAACATGTTTCTCCCCTTTATTACCCTCAAGAGGAGTGTGTTCCATAGTTTTCTAACTTGATTCCACCTCGGCATCCTTTTGCACCACTTTTTCAACTACAATCTCATTTCCAGGAATTGGCAAGGGTGTAGACGCATCTGCATTCTGGACAGAGTTTTCATACTCTTCATCTTGCTGAATTTGGGGGCTTGCGACCTTTTGGGATCTCAAGGAGATGGAGTTCACCTCTTCGTTAACTTCCCTCTTGCCTGGATTGGCTTCTGTATCACTAGAAAGCATTCCTGGTATTCGATTCAATAAGGCGTTAGTAATTTGCCCTATCTGGTTCTCCAGAGTCTTGATAGAAACAGCTTGGCTTTGGAATATAAGAGCCTGGTTTTTGCACATAAGCCTCAACTCCTCCAATTCAGATTTTTCATTCGAAGATTGACCTGCACCTCCATGAGTTAGTTGTTGAAGTTGGAGTTATTGTCTTGGTACAAATTGTGGTTCTTGAAAAACAGGAGGGTTGAATTGCTTTGCTGCATACTGCTGATAAGGCTGTTGCATCGCACTCTGAGTTTTGCTCCAGCTGAAGTTAGGATGATTCCAGTTGTTAGGATGATAAGTGGGTGGAGCTGGTTGCTGCGATCTTTGAAAATTGCTCACAAACTGAGCTGATTCACTAGATATAGCGCATTCATCCATCGCATGTGAACCTGCACACAGCTCAATAATACTGGTTATCTGATTAACACCATATTTAGCCAGAGAATCGATCTTCATAGACAACGCATTTAGTTGAGCAGTGATAGTCGTAGTTGTATTCACTTCAAGAACTCATGCTACCTTGCCATGTGGTAATCTCTGAGTTGGATACTAATATTCATTAACAACCATCAGTTCAATTAGATCATAAGCTTCCTCATAGCTCTTTTCCCATAATACTCCACATGATGCTGCATTAAGCATGGGTCTAAACTATGCTCCCAACCCATTATAAAAACAATTGATGATCATCCAATCAGGCATACCATGATGAGGATACTTCCTAAGTATCTCCTTTTAGCGCTCCCAAGCTTCACATAGAGTTTCTCTCGATTGCTGTGCAAATTGAGTAAGAGCATTCTTGAGTACAGCTGTCTTTGCCATAGGGAAGAATTTAGTAAGAAAATTATGAGCAAGATCCTCCCAAGTAGTGATAGAACCAGCTGGTAGAGAGTGTAACCAGCTCTTAGCCTTGTCTTTTAGAGAGAATGCGAAAAGCCTCATCTTTATAGCATCTTCAGAAACATTTTTGAACTTGAAAGTGTTGCAGATCTCGATGAAATCTCTGATATGCATGTTGGGATCTTCCGTTGGAGCACCCCCAAACTGAACTGAATTATGTACCATCTGAATTATGTCAGGCTTGATCTCAAAGGTATTAGCTGCGATAGCTGGCCTGATAATGCTAGATTGAATATTATTGATATTTGGTCGAGAATAATCCATCAACACTTTCGTTGCTGCTGGTTCTCCCATTATAATAAAAACTAGAGTACCAGAAACACACACAAGTAAACTTTATCATGCATGTCTGTGACTTTACTTTGTCAGTTAATCTAGGCCTTTGATATTTTACTCTTCAAGCTGCTTTTTGTAGACTTTTCAAATCAGTGATTGATTTATTTGTTGATTGATAATCTTGGATATTTAACCGGTCTGTACTTTATACTCTGAGTTTTAGTTCGAGATCTCCATTTTGATATATATAGAACTTGACATCTCGATAAGTATAGTAACTTATCGAGATCTCTAATTCCTCTATAGTTATTTGACTTATCAAAGTCTCTGAGTTCTCTATAAGAGAATTTGGCTTGTCGAGGTCTCTCATCTTCATGTCTTCACTTTGGCTTATCGATATCTCTGAGTTCTCTAGTGAAGAAATGACTTATCGATATCTCAGAGATCTCTAGTGATATTTTGACTTATCGATATCTCTGAGATCTCTAGTGATAATTTGACTTGTCGATATCTCCAATCTTCATATCCTCATTTGGCTTGTCGATATCTCTGAGATCTCTAGTAGATTTTCTTGACTTCTCGATAAGTCATTATGGAGTTCTCGAATGACTTCTCTATAACACTTATTCTGTGACTTGTAGATTTCTTGACTAAGAATATTTTTCCCAAAACAGATTTATTCAACTCCAAGCTTCTTCATACTGTCTCTGAGGCATGATCGTCATGATCTTCTTTCAGAGTTTATTCTTAGGATTGAGACTGTTTGCGGAAAAATACTCCAGCCTAATATATTTACACTTTTACATACTTAAGTGATATTATACAAAATAAAAACTTAGATTACCATAAAACTTATTTAGGAATGTCAATTTGACTTAGTCTTGTTTAGTACAGGCATGACTTGCACAACAGAAAGTACAAGTTGCTTAAACCAAAATAATTACTAGAAAAGATGATGGAAAAGGATATGAAACGATGCTGAAAAGTGACCAGAAAATCTGTAAAAAATTACTAGAAAAATTGCTTTTCTAGGAAAATTTCTGGACAGCAATCTATATATCGTTGGAAAGATCTCGTAGTCTAGTTTTTATGCAAAAAAAATAGTTTGGCAAAAGCAATTTCCTACGGAGAGTTATAACTGTTTTAGTGACAGGGTGTAAGGCTATCCAGATTTCTAAATGTCCAACTTTACAGAATAAACTGCTTTCATACGGGCATTGTTAGGGTGAAAACACGCACTAAAATTACATGCAAGTATATGCGTTCACAAGTAGTATAAGATATAAATCAGATTCGTACCCACAGAGACTCTTTTTAGTTAACTTAAGATTATGCACCTATTCAACAATGGTATGGCTATCGCTCAATGCTAGGACAATAACAAATTGAGTTTTGATTTAACGAAGAGATTATACTAAATAACATTAACTAAAGGAATTAAGATTGAATTACTTATATAAGAATAACATGGGATTCTAACTTCATTACTACTTCATTCAAAGTCATTGTTTTTAACCTTAGCATGTAATAGTGATGACAACTAATCAGATAACACGAAACTAGTAAACGCCAACTTTCGTTGCACGAATACCCTACTACCAGGCATCCACAAAAGAGATTAACATGTTATCTTATATGTTAGCTACGCACATAAGATGAATAACCACAACCAATACTAGGATATCAATCAATCACCACACACTCCGGTATCGAAACAATTAACTATAGATATCCATAAGTACATCCGTTAGAACCCCATGACAATGATTAGTTCATAATCGAACTCATCATTATCATGGGTTCCAATGAAAACATGATAATAAATAATATAAGAGTGCTAGGGTTCAAGGACAAATCAAAAACAAGCATCTAAGTATCAACTATATTAAAGAAAACAAAAGTCTTCTTCTCCATAGCCGTCTCGTGCTCTCCAGGTAGTCTTATTGCTCTCTCATGGCTCCTTGTTGTTGAAAACGTCTTTTTATTGATATATATAGGCTCCAGGATGACCAGGACTCGCAAAATCTTCAATTTCGACTAAAATCAGGATTCTGGTGCAGAAACAGGGCGCGGGCGCGCCACTTTCGGGCGCGGCCGCGCCAATTTCGGGCGCGGCCGCGCTAGAATAGTGATTTCCGAAGCGCGGGCGCGCTGGTTCTGGCGCGGCCGCGCTGGCCTTCTGGAAATTTTCTGAAAATTTTTCTTTTGGCCGTATCTTAAATTTTGCTTGTCAGAATTAGGCGATTCAACTGCCCACCCGAAGCTAACGAGATTCTCTACAACTTGAGAATGGTCTAAGATTCCAATTCTGATCTCTTTTCGGCATATTTCTTTAAAAAAACTCATTTCTTCATTTAACTGATGCCTGAAATGCAATAACACAAAAACTTATCAAAAATACCAACGACTTGAGTCCAAAACACCAACTTAATCTTGTAATGAATTGTTCCAAGTAGATATAAAATCCACTTATCAGGCATCTCTGGACAGTGAATCATATTCCATTAGAAAGATCTCGAAGTCTTCTTTTTTATGCAAAAAACGGTTTGTGAAAATAATTTATCTACAGAAAGTTACAGTTATTTTAGTAAGGAGGTGTCAAGATGTCTAGACTTGCGGAAATATACTAGATCTACAGGTGGCAACAAAAGCAAGTCTTAAAACATAGTAGAACACATACAAAGAAAAAGAGAAAGTATCCGACTAAGAACCAAAGTCTTGATCTGCTTCAGACAAGGGACGAACGAAGAGTTTAATGATTACTTAGTCCAGTTTGACAAGGTCAAGGCAACCAGACTCTTGGAAGCTAGCCTCGATCCGACTAAAGATACATGTGTCGGACTCAGTACATTACTTTAAGTACATTTCGTCATATACAGTATGCAATTTTGTTTAAGTGCATAAATTTGAATTAAGTATATTCATCTTAATTTAGCACATTAATAAAATAAATAAATTAGCAAAATACCTATTTAGGGTGTATCCCAAATAATATAGGAACTTGCTTAAGTATGCAAGGGAAATATTTATCCTGAAGCGGAATAATTATTTAAAATACTATTTATCTTTCCTTCGGGATTAGGTAGAACAAATCGACCCAATTACTTGAAATGCCGAAGCAGAAGCTACTCAGTCCCTTAAAAACTTGGGGGGCGAAGAAGGTAGCTATAATATCTGACTATGCTGAGGTGACATCTAAGATGCATATTATTAAAGCCGAAAGATGTATTTTACTTCGTAATAAGTCTATAAACTGTGACTATATTGAGGTAGCACCGAAGATGCATATTATTAAAGCCGAAAGAAGCATTTTACTTCGTAATAAGGCTACAAATTGTGACTATGCTGAGGTAACAGCGAAGATACATATTATTAAGGTTGAAAGAAACATTTTACCTCGTAATAAGGCTACAAACTCTAAATATGCAGAGATAACACCTAAGATGCATATTATTAAGGTTGAACGAAGCATTTTACTTCATAATAAGGCTAAAACAAATTAAAGAAGTATTTATCTAGGGAATATCCAGAAGGAAAGATAAGTATCTGCTCAAATATCCCGAAAGAAAATAAATATGTAAAACGTCGATATGTTATATTCGGAATCCGAGAAAAAAATTGACTCAAAATTCAAGTCCCAAACGCAAACAGCTCTGTCCCTTAACACTTGGGGGCCAAGAAGGCGAATCTGAAATGATCAAAATAATAATAAAAATAATAATAATAATAATAATAATTTGTGTTATGGAAAATAATAAAGCCGAAGATGCACAAACTAAATAAACTATGCTAAGGTAACTATTAAGTACCGAAGACGCATCCATTCAGTAAATTGCGCTAGGTTCATACCAAAGATGTGTAAATTAAACAAATTATGCCAAGGTTAATGCATATATCGAAGAAGCATAAAAATAAATTATGTTAGGTCAAAAATTGAAGTTCTGAATCTGAACTGTTCAGTCCCTTACAAACTCGTGGACAAAGATAAAGGTTAGGCCAAAGACACATACAAAAATTTCTAAATTACGCTCATGCACGAGAATGACCGAAGCAACGTGTAAAATAGTCGAAGCAATGTAAAAATTTCTTGAAATGCATTAAGGCATATAAAGATCCACTTCATATTTACTCTATGTCATCCAGTTGAACATGTTATATTTAGATTAGTTATGCATAAGACTAACAAAGACGAACAAACACCTTATCTGAGGAATCGCCCGAAAAAGATAAGGTCGTCCGTCTCTTACTTTTCAGTATTATTTGACTTCGGCATGAAAAACCTGTCTAGGAGCCACCCAAAAATGATAGATCATTCGTTCGTCCCTTTTGAAAATTTTATCTCCCGCACAAAATAATTATCTAGGGGCCACCCGAAGAAGATAAGTCATTCGTCCTCACAATATTCCTTCATTCGGAGGGAACATTACGCATGACATTACCTCTAGAAAGGGGGCGAACGAACACCTATCTAGGGGCTACCAAAGAAGATTGTTCATCTGTTCCCCACTCCTTTCTAAAATTTTGATACCGGATGAAACACTTATTTAGGGGCTATCCGAAGATAATAGGTCCCTCGTCTCTGTATCTCCTATACTTACCATGTAATTTACAGCAACTCTTTAAAACCCAAGACCCATCTTTCGAAAAAAGGGCAAACAAAGCTAACATCATTTCCGAACAATGGTCCTAGTCCCTCAAACACTTGGGGCGAAGATGGATGCTAAAAACTTAAAAATTGTTGTGGTGAAACAAAAGCCGAAGATGTGATGAAAATTGAACCATTGTTAAGGCAAAACGAAATCCGAAGATGCGATGAAAATTAACAATTATCAAAGGAAAAGCCGAAGATGCAATTGCCCAAAATTACTGAGGCGAAAGCCAAAGACACAATTGTTGAGACGACACGAAAGCCGAAGATGCGATATACTAAAATTTTGCAAAATTGCTAAGGTAAAAAGAAGCCGAAAAGAAAATGCAAAAGATAAATAATTATGCGCCAAGGTAAAGAAACATCCAAAGATATGAAACAATATCATATAAAAAAATAGCCTGAAGGCAGAATTTGCAAGCTCGAAGGAAGGAGATTGATAAAATAAAAATCAATTGTCAAAAAGGTCTTCATCCTCGCCTGAGTAACCACAAGAAGACCTTCTTCTGCAGCACAACCGACTAGATCTTCCATTCCTTCGTCCAGAAGGAACTTGTGATTCCAGTCGAGGCCATGAGATTTTTCAACATCGTAGTCAAAATCAAATGGAAACACCTCTCTTCATTCAGTTCTAGGTCCTCTCCCGGCTTCCGTTTGTCTTCGATCTCTGCGGCTGAGTGTCATACCATGACGAGTGGCCTTAGGTTTCTCCCCAAAAATGGGCCACGCATATTGTCTATCGCTCACACATTAGTCCGACCAATAGACATGGACATGTTAGTTATAGTGGCCCAATTTATCAGGCCCAATAGTCGAAGGCCCATAAGGAAGCCATGGGCCAATCGTTGGACTAGTAAATTAGAGAAACATAACCCTTCCAATGTTCATCTTCCTCATAGTGTAGGAGGTTTGGATAAATGTACATAGAATCATTCACACAAGACACACAATTTTTACCTACAATGACATATAAAATTTTGGTACATCATAGCACTTGTATGTTAAAGATAATCCCACACATAATTCAAGTAATGGCTAAAATCATGGCTGCACATCCTTAATACAGCTACAATGAAGGAATTAGTCAAATATTACATGTACAGTTATGATTATAGTTTTAATTCAAATATACAGATTATTAACTAGGCTAGAATTGCTGCCATGATTGATATGTAACTGATATTGTACATTTGTATAAATCCTTATAGTTGTACTACAGAAAGCAATACAATTTTCCTTCTTCTCTTATATGGTATCAGAGCCTAGATCCATTTTTTTCATCTGCTTCTTCTCTTCTATACTATCAATGGCTTCTGCCGATTCCCAATCCACTATTCCCAACAATTCTGATCCTACAAAACCCTTCATCCTCATTTCTCTTCATCAGATAATCAAACTCACATCCACTAACTATATCTCATGGAAAACTCAACTAGAGGCAAAACTTCTTGGATATGATTTATACAAATTCATCGATGGCTCTTTTCCTGCACCTCCCAAAACAGTCACCAGTGACCAAACCTCATCCCCAAACCCTACTTATACAACATGGTTTCGTCAAGACAAACTTATTATTGGAGCTCTTGTTAGAACTTTATCACCATCTCTTGTCCCTCTCATCTCTCAATGTCATACCACCCATGAGGCATGGCAAACTCTTACAAAAACTTATGCTAACCCGTCTAAAGGACATCTCAAACAGATTAAGGAACGCCTTCGCAACATCACCAAAGGAAACAAGTCAATAACTGAATATATGCAGGAATTTAAAAATTGTGCAGACCAGCTTGCCTCTCTTGGTCGTCCCTTGGAGTCTGATGATATTGTGGTTAGAATTCTAGAACAGCTAAATGATCCAGATTACGAAAATGTTGTCAATGCTATTTATAGCCGTGATACTCCCATCTCATTTGATGAATTACATGAAAAACTCATTAATCGAGAACTCTCTATCAAACATAAAGTTTCCTCGGTAAATCCTTTTCCTGCTACTGTCAACTATGCTGCCAAGAACACTTTCAAGAATAATCGTCCAAACCATTCTGCTCATAATTCCAATGGCATTCTCCCTACTCCCACACAATCCTCACTATCTCCGATTCGTGCTTCTCGTCCCTACAACGGACGTTGTCAATAGTGTCGTGCTCAAGGACATTATGTTACTCATTGTCCCATTTTTCGACAACAATTTCCTAATGCAATCCCACCTACAAATCAGTTTAATGCATCATCTATACAACCACCACCACAAAATCGATTCGCATCCAAGTCATATCAGCCCTCCCATCACCCTCGAGCATATGTTGCAACATCTTCAAACAATTCTCAAAATGGTTGGTTACTTGATAGTGGGGCGACGCATCATGTGACAAATGATCTTGACAATCTTGCTCTTCACTCTCCCTATGATGGTACTGAAGAACTCATCATCGGAGATGGTTCAGGCTTAGCCATAGCCAATACTGGTTCTACATCTTTTTTAACTCCCTCTTCTAATTTTTATCTTAAACATATTCTTCATGTTCCCTCTGTATCTCGTAACATAATCTCCATATCTAAATTTTGTCGTGATAATAACTCATCGATTACTTTTTCACCTAATTCTTTTCATGTGAAGGATCTTCGGACAGGAGTATCGCTTCTCCGCGGACCAACTAAATTTGGCATTTATGAATGGTATCCATCATCACCTGCCATTCACACTTCCACTAGCTCTCTCTCCACCAATAATTGGCATCATCGTTTAGGCCATCCATCGCATGCTATTTTACAGTTCATCAGTTCAAATTTCAATCTCTCCATTCCTAAATGTACTGGTTTTCATTGTAATTCTTGTGATTGTAATAAAAGTCATAAGATGCCATTTTATCAAAACTCTATTTCCTCTAATGGCCCTCTTGATGTTATTTATACTGATGTTTGGACCTCACCCGCTCTCTCATATGATGGCTACAAGTACTATATTCTTTTTGTTGATCACTTTACCAAATATATGTGGTACTATCCCCTCAAAAAAAAATCTGAAGCTAAGGAAATTTTCATTCAATTTAAATTAAAAGTGGAGAAATTTTTTCAAAAGTCAATTATTACCATTTTCAGTGACAACGGGGGTGAATATAAAGGTCTTGATCCTCTTTTTGATGCTTCTGGTATTGCTCATCTTACTTCGCCTCCACACACCCCTGAACACAATGGTTATTCTGAAAGACGTCATCGTCATATTATCGAGACGGGACTCTCACTTCTATCTCATGCTTCCATGCCTCGAAAATATTGGACACTAGCCTTTAATACTGCAGTGTACCTTATAAATAGAATGCATACTTCTACTCTCCACTACACATCTCCATTTCATAAAATATATGGCCATCCACCAAATTATCAAAAACTACGAAGTTTTGGGTGTCTTTGTTATCCATGGTTGCATCCATATACTTCTAATAAACTTGATCCATGATCTATTCCATGTGTATTTGTTGGGTACTCAATTACCCAAAGTGCTTATTTTTGTTTAAATCCAAACACAAATAAAATATATGTGTCTCTCCATGTTAAGTTTGTGGAACAGAAATTTCCATTTGCCTCATTGAACATATCTTACTCTTCACCCACTACAGAAAATTTTGATCACTGGTGCGCAATCTCACTTCCCTTATTACCCCAAACACTCACAAACACTTCTTCTCATAATGAATCCGCTAATGTTGATGACGATACACCTTTGACATCACCTTCACCATCTCCATCCCTCTCGCTTCACTCAACTTCATCTTCTACTAATTCTACTCAAACTACTCCACCCCCACCCCCTCCTCCACCTGCTTATACCACTAGATTACAAAATGGAATCCGCAAACCCATAAATAAACTCAATCTCACTGCTACCGTCCAAGATACTTCACAAGAACCCACTAATATCAGTCAAGCTCTTCGTAATCCTCTATGGAGGAATGCCATGCAAGTTGAGTTTGATGCACTACTCAAAAATAATACTTGGGATTTAGTCCCTCCATCTCCTACACAAAATCTCATCGGTTGTAAATGGGTTTATCGTACCAAATATAATCCTGATGGTTTGATTGAGCGACACAAGGCTCGTCTAGTAGCTAAGGGTTTCATCAACGCCCTGGTCTTGACTATACAGAAACCTTTAGCCCTGTTGTCAAACCTGCAACCGTAAGAACTGTGCTTTCACTTGCTGTGACTCAAAATTGGCCTCTCCGGCAAGTAGATATTAATAATGTTTTTCTCCAAGGCACCCTCAAAGAAGATGTTTACATGATCCAACCCCCTGGATTTGTTGATTCTACACATCCTACTTACGTATGTAAATTACGTAAACCTATATACGGTCTCAAACAATCTCCCCGAGCTTGGTACAATGAGCTAAAAACCTATCTTTTAAGCCTTGGTTTTCGCAACTCTATCTCAGAATCCTCTTTATTTATTCTGCGTCGTGGTCAAGACATATTCTATGTTTTAATGTATGTTGATGATATAATTCCCACAGTTTCTAATAGTTCCCTCCTTAATTCTATAATATCTCAACTCTCTCATCGTTTCTCATTAAAAGATCTTGGTGTTCTTTCTTATTTTCTCGGTGTTGAAGTAGTACCACACTCGCAAGGTTTATTTCTCAGCCAACAAAAATATATTCAAGACATACTTTCGAAAACAAATATGTCCAGTGCTAAGCCTACTCCAACACCTATGATTTCTCATCCACCTCTATCACTTGACTCGGGCACATCAATTTCAAATCCAACTGAATTCTGAGCGATTGTTGGCAGCTTACAATATTTATCACTAACTCGTCCTGATGTTGCTTCTACTGTGAACAGGTTGTCTCAATACATGCACAAGCCCACTGATCATCATTTTGTTGCTCTAAAAAGATTACTGAGATATCTTGCAGGCACTCTTCATCATGGTCTTCTTCTCCACCGTAACTCTCCTACTTGTTTACATGCCTTTTCGGATGCTGACTGGGCCGGCGACAAAGATGATTATATATCTACTACTGGCTATATTGTATACCTTGGTCGGAATCCCATTTCATGGAGCTCTCGAAAACAAAAAACATCAGCACGTTCTTCCACTGAAGCAGAGTATCGTGCCGTTGCTAGCACAACTGCTGAAATTTTATGGGTCCTAAATCTTCTCACAGAACTTGGACATCCACCAAGTAGTCCACCTGCCATCTATTGTGACAATATGGGAGCAACATATGTTGCTGTCAATCCGAAATTTCACTCAAAGATGAAGCACCTTGGTCTAGACTATCATTTTGTTCGTGAACATGTTCAAAGTGGTATTATTCGTGTTTCTTACATCTCTCGTAATGATCAATTAGCTGATGCTTTAACGAAGCCTCTTGCTCGTGTAAGATTTCAAACATTATTGTCCAAGATTGGCCTCATTGAAAGATCGTCCATCTTGCGGGGCATGTTAAAGATAATCCCACACATAATTCAAGTAATGGCTAAAATGAAGGGATTAGTCAAATATTACATGTACAGTTATGATTATAGTTTTAATTCAAATATACAGATTATTAACTAGGCTAGAATTGCTGCTTTGATTGATATGTAACTGATATTATACATTTGTATAAATCCTTATAGTTGTACTACAGAAAGCAATACAATTTTCCTTCTTCTCTTATATTATACGTTCCATCTTACTCATGAAAGCCCATTACTGATTATCACACCGAAAATGAATCGGAAAACAAATCCTCGCATTCTTAGATCCGACTGAAGGACGTTTCACATGGTCGCAGGACGTTCTATCAGAATGACGTTCTACCATCATCAAAAATTTAATCGTAACATGATTGTTCAAGATCCTTATGAATAAAGCCTGCAGCACTATGACCGAGTGGAATATTATTATTACATTTGTGAGTATTAGACTGCTCCACAATTTAATATGCTCAACCATTTGTGCATAAAGACATGTTTATTTTATTTCTTAACAAATATGCCATTCGTATTTATATCCGAAAGTGGCATGGTAGACTGATAGTGATCGATACATGTAATACAGATTCTTTTTAACTATCTGAAAGTTGTGAATTTGGGATGATTCTCAGTTTTCACATTCAGGACTGTCTACTGGATTTGATTTCAAACAAAATTAATGAGTCTAAGACTTCAGGTGCCTGTGAGGTGCTTCAAGGGGTACATTATTCATGTTTTCGCTCTAGATAAATTGATATATGAAAAAGAAATATATATACTCGGAATATTGGGACTGCTTTCCAGTACATAAAAGTGCAGAGTGCAAGTAAACTCTGCTGAGTGAAGACTTATTGATCCTAAACCCCACCACACAGATCAAACCTCATTATATGATCTTTACATACAAGTGAAGGCTAATGGTTTCTGTAATAACGGTAGAGGTTTATATGTAAGCTGGTTAGCAGATAGCCAAATACTATATCCGAACCTGCAGACTAATACTCAAACGCGGGCCATACTAGAGAAAGGGCCTCAACAAAGAATATGCAAAATATGCTGGTGATGTTGTAGTTCGAGAAATGGGTAGTTGTTTTGCTATGAGTCTGATACTGGTTTTGGTTCAAAAAAAATAGCAACAGCTTGATAGAGGTTCTCTTCTTCAAATGGCTTTGATACGTAACCATCCATTCCGTTTTTCAGGCACTCATCATGTGTGGCATGGATAACATCAGCCGTCATGGCTAATATGGGTAAATGCCATTCTGTAGTCCTTGCAGTTCTATTGACGACATATTCACCATTCATCTGCTCGTTTTCCTTGCTCTCCAGCATCCTGATTCGGCGAGTTGCCTCAAAACTGCAGAAGGAAGCAATATGAATAAAATGAGACAAGTTGATAATCTGCTAAAAAATCCCGCATGATTAGATATCCTAAGTCTGCAAGAACAATTGTGCTTCCAGATAACTCTAATGACAAAGCTACAGCTTTAAGCCATTCATGAACATCTAGGATCAGAATCAGACGGCACAGCCAGGGACTTTAAATTAGTCTAAGGTAAAATTCAAAACATCTGTAACCAATTTAGTGCATAGTGAATATTAAAATTCAAGATGAGCTTAAACATCGTCCCTGTAGCCATAAAGCCACTGTGGCAAAGTGTGTGTATATATACTGTTGCAGACTGGGAGCATACAAAGTACGTACCATCTTTATGAAATCTTGATCCTAAATGTTCTTGCATCTTATTACAGCTTAGGAAATAAAATTCTGTATCTAATAATGTTAGTTGAGGTTACTAAAACCGTAATAAGGACAAAATATAGACAAGTTGAAATCTTGTAGGTGTTTCCATATTCGATTCCCCGGGATCAATATTAATAACAGCATGATGAAAAATATTTAGCAAAGGATGAAACAAATTGATAAATAATAACAGAAACACAATGATCTATCCTCCCTAGCAATTTTTAAGTGCAAGAAAGTTTTCACAAACAATCATATTGAAATGGCCCATTTGAGAATTGAATATAAAGTCTGACAAGTAAATTAATTATTCTAACACCATATGGAAAGCCTAATCACACTCCAATCTAAACTATGGTATATTATATTTCAAAAATACCATTAGATATATTCAAATTTTATACAAAATCAATTTTTTCAGAAAATATATGAAAACAAGAAACTGAGTCGAGAACAAACCCGTCCATTTCTGGCATCTGAATATCCATGAAGCATGCGTCAAAACTGTGGGGAAATTGAAGCAATGCAAGAGCATCTTTACCACTCTCAGCACACTCCACATCAGCACCAAACTTCTTCAGTGCACCGGCAGCAACTCTACGATTCACCCTGTTGTCGTCAACCACTAATATTTTCTTGCCACAAAGCAGACTTCGAAGGAAAGATCCATTAAGCATTTCTTTGCCTTGTGGCTTTTGTCCTGTACCAAACACCTGCTGAAGACAGGCTGCCACCATGCTGGCCCTCAAAGGCTTCATAATCACAGTATCTGCAAAACCTGCTGCTTTTGCTTTGTCAAACTCAGCACTGGTAATATTGGTGGCCAGAAGGATCATCTTGGATAAGTTTTTGTCTCCCTTTTGTTTGCATTCGGACAGTCTTAGATTTAAGAAATCATCTTCATTAGATAACCATGAATCTTTCTCAATCAGAATCATATCTTGCTGCAAACAGTTTCTGCAATAAACCAAATGTAGTGCATCAGACGGTGATAATTTTCGAGAACAAGTATTGTGAAGTTCAAGATTTACCTAGATCTCACAGTACTGTTTATTCCTGATATAGCGGCTGCTATATTGATGCTACCGGCAATTTCTACAACGATACCAAGTCTTTTTAAATGATATTTTGTTATAGCAGCTCTAACAGGTCTCTCATCAACTAAAATAGCTTTCAGTCCTTTAAATGTCATAGGGAGATCTCCAGCCAGGGACTTTTTCATATCACCGGTTGTAACATTTTGGCACCTTCTGAAGACAGCAGTAAACGAAAATGTACTTCCAATTTGTGGACGACTAACAAAGTTTATCTGACCACCCATCAACTCAACTAGACACTTGCTTATACTTAATCCGATACCAGTTCCGCCATAATTTCTAGAAGTTGAACTATCTGCCTGCATGAATGGCATGTACACCCGCTCTTGTGCACGTACGGGAATCCCTATCCCTGTATCTTCAACAGATACCATCAATGTGACATTTTGAAATGATTCATCAGGACCTACCACATTATTAGAAGCTTTACAAGTGAACTCTTCACTGCCAATCAAATATTTAAATGTATCCCATTTATTCTTATCATCAGCAGCTTCACGACCACTCAAAGTACTGAAGTGACTGCTAACTGCACCTTTAAATCCTCTGTTCAGAGTCGTGTCAGAACTTGCCCCTAGTACTTGTGCATGGTCAGCAAGGTGAACTTGCACGAGAATGTGTCCTTTTTCTGTAAACTGTCACAAGGTAGTTCCACTAGGAGTCAAAAATATTGAGACATAAGACTTGGGCAGGCACGAGATTTTTTAAGGACTGGTAATACTAGGGAGCACGCCTAAGATTGTGATCAGTAAAAGGTAGTGACAAAATTAATATAGGTTGGAAAGCCACACTAACCTTGACAGAATTTCCCACAAGATTTGTGATCACTTGCCGGAATCTTCCTGGATCTCCGACAACAATTTCTGGAACTTTATCAGATACAAACACCGCTAGCTTCAACCCCAA
Source organism: Apium graveolens (assembly GCF_009905375.1). Lineage (NCBI taxonomy): Eukaryota > Viridiplantae > Streptophyta > Magnoliopsida > Apiales > Apiaceae > Apium > Apium graveolens. The sequence continues at coordinate 220,934,922 of NC_133651.1, read as the reverse complement.
ATAGAAAGTATACCATTAGTCAGTAAGGCCAGCCATTCATTGATTTAAGACCCACAGAAATGGGAATTGTCAGCAACGAAATAAGGCGGAAATGCAGAAAAGCACTAGCTTAAAGTATGACTTTTAGATGAAATAACAGATGTACCATGATTAAGGACAGCATTGTAATAAACCACAGTGAAACATTTTTGTCACTGATCAGGAGATCATACCTCAACACCTTTTTGCCTAGACTTTTCAGAGAATAAAGAGAGCACGTCGTCTAGTATGGATCTAATGTCAAATGGGACTACTTCCAGATCTAACTTTCCAGCTTCAATTTTTGCCCTATCAAGGACTTCATTAATCAAAGCTATCAGTGCCTTTCCACATGCCTGAGCTGTTTGACCATAGTCCCTTTGTGTTGAGCTCAAATTTGTATCGAGCAGCAACGCTAGCATCCCTACAAAAAAATATATAACTCAAATAGGTCTGTAATGTAATTAATGAAGTCCCTTGTACTTTCTTCAAGAGACAAGATAAAGCATGTAAGACATACCAAGGATGCCGTTCATTGGCGTTCTAATTTCATGTGAAACAGTGGCAAGAAACTGGAAAAAAAATGCAAAAGAATATTAAGTTTTTTTTGCCAAGTAAAGAATATTAAGTTAGAAAGTCTAGTTATAATAAAATTTACATAAGAAGTTTACAGAAATATGTAGTTTATGTCCAACCTGGGATTTCGCAACATCTGCAGCTTCTGCTTGCACTTTTAGCTTCTCCATTTGGTCGAAGTCATCCTCAACTTTGACAATGTGAAGTGCTGCACCGTATATCATGTAGCCAACTAGTAAACCAATTACAAAGATTAAGGAAGCAGTCGTGATTGCTGTCCATGCTGTTGGTGCCTTCTGAAGATACCTGTGTGCAGACCCCCCGAAACCAAAAATTCATAGGTAAGATTGTACATCTAGGTACTCGTTCTAAAAAAACATCGAACTAATAATATATTACTGTGAATATGAAGCATTGGTTGTGTTTTCTTACCGACATATCATTTGGTGTCTTCTGAACGGATCCCCAAAATCAAGCATGCTTAGACGCTCGAGGGAAATATCACAATCTTGATTTTCAAGTCCGTACATAATAAGGGGATCTGAAGTATTGGTAATGTCATAAACATTGACTACAATTGCTTGGTTCCGAGAAAGTTGGCCTAGAAGATTTTCAACTAGCGACTCCACGTCAAATGCTCCACCAAGGTATCTGTTTGAATTGGGACAAAAACAATGTATCTTTTAGAATAAGCATCAAGTAGCTGTAGAAGGACTTTTCAAGCAGAAATCCATTAGATAAAAAGCACTAACAATTGGAATCATATCTATATTATATAATTGAAGACCTTTTATACAAAAGAAAAATATTGCAAAAATTAAGCACTAAAAGTCACAAAGAACAAAAGATATATCATACACTCTGCACATCTTACAGCATGTCAAAGGAGAGGCAACAAAATGCGACTGGCAATTTAACTTGAGCACTGAACATCTTATACAAAGTAGGATGCAAAGTCGCAGACATGTAGGGACACAACAACAAAAGATAATAACATGTATAGATATCTTCCATGATTCTCATTACAACTTGATTTATATTATCTATTCAGCATCTCAATGACCAAATTGTACAACAAACTTTTTGAAGAAAATGAAATCACCTTACAATGGCATTGCCCTTGCACATTGCTAGAGTGTCTGTTTGAATGATTAAAGTGTTCACTACAAGAAATATATAGTACCACAGTATAATACTGCAGAGAAATGCAATCAACAAGACAAAAGCATGTATTCTGCTCAGCATTTTATATATCAGACCATTGATAAATCCTAATAAAATGATATTTATTTTTTAATATTCTTCTTGTATTTGTTAAATATAATATAAGATCCTATTAAGTCCTCCTAACACCTTGAGGAGTGTGAGGTTTTAGAGGGTTGATAACCTAAGAGAATAACAGTATTTACAGGAGACAAATAGCTGATTTTACTATTAGGAGGATGTCGAAGTTTAGAAATAACACCGTTGTCTGGAATTACATAAGAACATTAACCCCTACTATCATGCACTGCAAACATTACTTCATAAAAGAGACTAAACTAAAATAATCTTCAGTGTCTAAAAATCTGTAGGCACGAAGTAAGTATTAAATGTTATAAATGTAGAAGGAAGTAATACCCTGCCGTTGCCTCAACACGTTGTTCCACAGAAGGATTTGGGTCAAGCTTAAATTTATATACAGGAAATGTCAATACAACCCCAAGATGATCAGAACCCAACAATCGGAATGGCCTTGTAAGAACTGCTTTCCCAGTAGATCTAGCCCTCAATATGTTTTCACGGTCCTCCTACATTAATTGGAGAACATTCAGATTCCAAGATTAACCGCCCTTTTCATTATCTAATCTTAGGAAAATATTGCCAGTGTTTAATAGAAGAATTTAACCCAAAAAACTAATGGTAATCTAAGCTTTTTTTCTCTAAACTATGGTAATCAAACTCAAGCATACTAAAAATGAGTAAATTACCTCTCCTGACATCATATCAAGTGATTCGATATAGGAGACTGTTTCTTGAGAGAATATCACAGGGGCATACTCATCTCGAATAGGTGAAGGCTCTCTTTCCATTGTCTTTATTGTCCAACCATGTTGCTTCTCGAATTCATCCCTTCCTGAATTCACAACCCTTTGTGCATAAGCAACACCATTTAACAATGGCCTTTCGAAAGCTGTCCTAGCGGTGTACTCTGCAAAAGTTTCCTGCACCACAAAGTTTTAGGTACGTGGCGAAAGATGCCAAACAAAAATTAACAGCAAAGATGAACAAAAATAAACCCGAACCTGATCAATTGCCGAGGGATTCTTATAGAAGTGAAAAGTAGATACCAAAACAGCAAGGGCGTGAACATGATTAACACTGACATTAAATTGATCTTGCAGCATTCGAGCCCTCTGATCACACATGCTCACAAGAACTTCTTTCCTTCTTTCTTTGTTTTCAGCATCCATCCTATTGTATAACACTCTACTAGCAAACACCATGATCATAATCCAGAGTACTAAAATTTTGGGTAGCCATACTTTGTTTATAAATGTGTACTTTCTCTTGGCTCCAAATGGATCATTAAATTTCACAGACACCATATGATAACCTTGCATCTTCATTGCCATTCTTCTTCTTCTTTTTACTCCTTTCTCTAGATCATAAAAACTAAAAGTCAGAGACCCATCAAAGTATATCTTTGAGCAAGGTCATAATTTTATCATTACAAAAAGAAATATCTATCAGCATTTTTTAGGTAGCTGCTAAGAAAAGGGTACAATTTACTATCATTGCATCATTGTTTTGAGTGAAACTACAAATATTAAATAAACCCACAACTATTTAATCCACAAATACATAGAATTCCTGATATCAAACTAAAGTATTGTCCTGTTCTCACCTCTATCTCTTCTTTTATATATCTTTATATTATATAGGGACTTGTTCCACTACAAACCGAAACAAATTTTTAGTCTACAAACCAGTTACAAATCACCTGATACTGCAAATCATCGTCATAATTCTACAAAATACACTGTCATAGTACCGCAAATCATTCGCTTAAGTGGTACAAATTATCATTTGTAGGTTAAAGTAGTTTGTGTTTTAAGCGAATACCAATACACATCCACTCACAAAAACAATTCATGAATCTTTAAATAGGCCTGAAAACAAAGATTTCGCAAGTCATTTAAGAAACAAGCCTGGCTTGACACTGCTCTCAAAAGATGGACACAGCCCACATTTCAAAGAAACTCTGTCTCTTCCTTCGAATGAAATTTTTAATTAAAGGTTTTCAATGGATTAAAAAATTGATAGCAGCCTCCTTAATCATGTACATTTTTACAAGCGTGAAGTTTAATTGAAGAAGTCCAGACAAAGAATTGCACGTTCACTGTTCTCTCTGATTAACAAATATAGAAAGCAATTTTTATATTAAAAATCTACAAATCATCGCATTGACCAAAAAGAACATATGCATATACAATCTACATAAATCTATATATACTGTCTTTGATCTCACTTCAATTTCTCTCATTCAACATTCTTGATTTTGTGCATAAAGGTTAAAAACATCTTAAAGATGCTAACTTTACATAAATTTAAGATCAAGAAATAAACACATTGACCACCAAAACATTTGTTAATACATACACATATACATATTTAAGTTAATTTTAGCATTTAATTCTTCTTGATACAAACAAAGGCTAAAAACATTTAAAAGATGAAATCTTTACCTTAACTTTTAAAGCCAATTTGAGGATATTTGCAGAAATGCTTCAGTACCCTTTTGAAAACATCAAATATTCTCATAAGGGTCTTTCTTATTTCATCTTCTTGTTCACCATTAATAAAGCTTGCTTCAGCAACTTCAAGCTCAAAACTCAAAAAAGCTTAAATCTTTCAATTATTTACACAAATGGGTGTGTCTGTATATGCAATTTATATAATTTAGCAGCAAAAAAGAAGCTGCTTGCTCTCTCTAAAACTGCTGCATAGCATATGTGGAAATTGGAGAGAGAAAAACAGGAGAAAGTGGATAAATTGAGTTGTCTAGGACTGAAAAAAGAAAGTGTAAATTGTTTTTTGTTTTGGTGTTTTTTTAAAAAAAGCTTGAGTGATTTAAATATACTACATTTTATAGGTTAAAATAATAGTAACACATCACTATCAAAAATCTTTGAGATAAAGACTGGGAGACAAGGCGTAGATCTCATTCTCATAATAATTACTGCAACTTGTGATAATTTATTATGTAATCCAATAATATAATTCCCTGTCATTAATTGTTTGTTTTAACTTTTAAATCTAAATTTGTACCCATGATTTGTCTTATCATCGTGATTAGCGGCTATTGATAAGATAGTACTGCTTTTTTTTGTTATTGTTGATGTTCACAGGATGTATATCATTAAGACGAAGGATGGTGTACATTAATAGAAAAAGGAAAAAAAATTATCAAGTTTCTTTTAATCGGCCTAAAAACTTGACTTAAAAATAATTACTTATATTGGTCAAATTTCTCCTAAATGATGTAGTATAACATACTCACAAGTTTTAATTATAATTTGAGATACATATTTTCTTTACTTTTGCTTAAGGCAACTAATATTATTGGATAATTTATAAAACGATTGTTTTGAAAATAATCACACGCGTGTTGTGAATCCAACTCTTTATTTTCTCGGAAATCCTAAGAACACAGGAGTTTAACTATTCTATAATTTCTTTTATTTTAGAAGTATAACACATTTCAATGTTGTGTAACCAGAGACGACAATTAGATGTTAAATAGTGGTACGAAGTTTGATGTTTGGGGTTTGTTAGTTGGTTGGGATATGGTGAATCTGTGGGCAATGAATTTGATATGTAAGAAGAATAGGGGCAAGTGTTGGGTTTTCTCTGTATCTGTATACCAATATCTTTGGATGGAACGAGGTGAAGATTGCATGGGACCATTTTTCTTACAAAATTTAACTACAATATTCTTTTGTATATGCCACTTTTTTCCCTTAGCCATTCCCCTCACAATAGATAACATCTTAGACTATATTTTAGGGAATGTTCCAATAAATTTTAACTGTAATAATGTGCCAATAAATCTTAAAATTTTTAAAAATTCTTATCATATCCGGTGTTGAAAAAATCGGCAATTTGGCCCACAAGTAACTGACTGAGCTTAAGTGAAACCGGATTAAAAAATCATAAATCGGGTCAAAGGTAACAAAATCGGATAGCTTCGGACCTCCCCCGGCTTAAACAAGCTATTTATCTTCAACTTCCGGCAAGGCTTATGACTACACTTTGAAGAAGAAGACTGAAGAACCATTACCAGAGCATATCGGGATGAATAACTTACCGAGTTATGAGTTTCGACTCGCAGATTAGTAAAGCGAAAGTTCAAGTGACTGACAACAGAGAACACCCGAATTACATGTACAGTACTATCCGGATTTAGATAGAAGAATAAACAATATATATAATCTAGTTAATAGGCGTCATAATTACCTGTGATGTTGTAGTAATATATTTTATTATTATATTAAGAGAGTATGATTTTAAGTATGATTTGATCACATTAATTTTATTATATACTCGGACAAGTATATATGTTTTTAGAGAATTTGGACAAATATATTTTATCACATATAAAATTTTTATATTAATATTAAAATGGGTCCGATTATTGTACCAATTAATCTTCTCAATTAATCCCCAATTTACCGATTAATCCCTAATCGGTATCTCAACCGATTAACCCCGATTACCGATTTCTACAACAGCGGTCATATCTTATTTATGATATATGTTCATTTTTCACTTTCAAAGTAAATATAATAGTAAAGATATTGATATTTTTCTTAAATTACCATTTTTGATAACATATTACAATTAATGAGGTGTGAGTATGAATTTAGATTAGTTTATTATTTCCATAAAAACAATACATTTATAATATATGTTCATTTTTTACTTCAAATTAATGATTTCTTAATATGCATAATTTTTTCTAAATAATACTTGTATTAGTATTATGGGACGTAGGGGATATGTTACTAGAATTTAAATATAATAATATGATTCAAATATAAGTAATATTATTGGAGTTAACATACAATAAAATATTTTAAATCAATATAATTTTTTATTTAATAATATTTTTAGGAATTATGTTAACTCTCTTAAAGTTGCTCTTAGTAGTTTTCTAATGCTTTGGCTCAAATAATAAAAAAAATTTATTATTTTTAAATATCATTTTAAGTTAATTTAAATTTAATTAACTTTGGATAATAATTAAAGTTTAAATACATATCTAATTATTATTTTAAATTATATTTTATTTTTATTATCATATTTCTAATTCTCTATATTGTTAAATCATTAAATTTGTTTGATTTAATTATTTAATTATTATTACTTTTCTAAGAAAAAATGCACATAATACACTATTTTCAATTTCAACTACCCAAAATGTTGATTAACGATACATTCCGCTCAAAATACCCACTAAATACGCATTCTACACATGCGTATTTGAATTTTAAAAAAAAAATAAAAAATACACATTATGTACATGCGTATTCCTTTTAAAACAATAAAAGAATATGCATTCTGTAAATGCGTATTCACTAAAATACAAAAGTGAAAACACATTCCTAAAATGCGTATTCTTTGTTATTTTAAAAAATGAAATTCGCATATTTCAAATGCGTGTTCCGTGATATTTTGGACGAATACTCCTGCATGTTAATATTTTAGACATTTGCCCTCCCAAGTGATGGATATTTTGATTTTTTAACCCTTTGTCTGATTTAAATTTGGTCTTTTAATACGACACTTTATTATAATTCGAAATATCTTTGTAATGATTTATTTTATTAGGGTCCCTTCAAGTCTTTTTTGAGACGCCCTCTAAAATCGGGTCAGAAGTTTGGGGTTCACAATACAGACACACACAATATATAAACATGTTTATGAACATAATATATGCAATGACTCTACTTACCATAACCACGGATCGCAACAGGTTAAAGTATGCACATAAGCCACAACCATAACTACATTACAAACGTACCAAATCCCAACTAGTTTAACTTACATCTGAAAATAAAACATTCTTTCAAACTTTTAAACTAAAAACTAAAACTAAAGTCTCCAACTAGCTTATTCCGTCTCATCCTGGAATCCTAGCTCGCACACTTGTCTGGGGATCCTCGCTACCAACAATTTCCTTCTTAACTAGAAAAGAATATAAACAGATTCGCAAAAGTGAGCTAACTAGCTCAGCAAGTCATACTGACAATAATGAGATTAAACAATGATCAAATGAAATGATTTAAGGAATTCAATTTTCTTGTTAAGCTATGATTAGAATTGGATATTCATTTTTTACTTAAAAACCAAGGTTAGGCTGCTGATCAGTCACGCACTAACCCCGAGCAAGGCATACAACTCTACTCTACATACTGGATCCAAGGCACACATTGGCCTAATACGATCACGAATCTGGTTTGACCACGAATCTGATCCATATTTAGAAAATAATTCAATTATATAAAAATAACAGAATAAACAAAATCATAAACAACATTCGTCTCAAAGCATAAGGTGGTTCATAACACCATAAAGGGTATAACAAGATGTGTATAAGGATCGGCTTCCAGTTTATAAAAGAATATGATAATAGAAGAACAAGGGTTTGATAATTTCAAGGTATAAAGGTTTGTATGTTAAGCAAATCCAAATCAGTGATCTGTATATGGTATATATGTATTTGTGGAGTAGTATCGTGTATTTGTGGTTCGTATCTGGGAATTCAATAATCGATGTTTTACAAAGAATAAGGATTATGGCTCAAAGATCAATAAATAGCATCAAGGTTTGGGGTTAATTACTTCAAAGCACTTGCAATATAAAACAGAACTATTTCAAATATATATATCAAGAAAGGTCGGAAATACTTGTTGTTAGATATATTTGATAATGTCATGTCTAATATGATTTGTGTTTAGTTTTCAGATCTTACTTAAACAGTACAGATCAGTACTTAACTGAAATCAGCACTTATACTGAAGTCAGAACTTAAGTTATCAGTACTTAAGATTCAGGAGATATTTATCAGGAGATAATATCAGGACTTAAAGGAAACTTTCAGATAAGGAAGGCGGTTGATTGAAAGGAAAGAAGATCAAGACAAACGCAAGAAGAGATATGCATGAAGAAGGAATTCTATGAAGAATAGAATACTTGGAAGAAAAGATATCTGATTGATATATTTTAGGAAGCAGAATTATGTTCCATACCAATTAGCGATTACCTTGTAACTGTGTAATATATAAACACAGACATAGGGTTTACACTATAAGTGTTATCATTATCGAGAATATTATTCATTTGTAACCCTAGCAGCTCTCGTGATATTTGTTCATCACTGAGAGAGGACAGTTCTACATTGTAACAGAGTTTAATAAAGTTTGTTTTCTGTTAATTATGTTCTTTGAATTCGATTTAATTGTATTATACACTGTATTCAACCCCCTTCTACAGTGTGTGACCTAACAAGTGATATCAGAGCCTATCTGTTAACACACAAACAGTTTAAGATCCAAAAACAATCATGTCTGAAGCAGAAACTCCAACCAAGCACACCAAAACTGAAGAACCTCCAAAGACTCAAATCCATAGTCGATATGAGGCTATTAGAGTTCCCATACTGAAACCATCTGAATATCCCATATGGAAGGTGAGGATGACTATGTTTCTGGAAGCTACAGATCCAGAATATCTTGACAGAATCAATGAAGGACCTCACAAGCCAACAAAACTCGTTGTTGTAGTTGCAGGTGAAGCAGCAAAGTCTGTACCAAAGGAGAAGAGTGATTACACTGCTGAAGATATCGCATCAATTGCTAAGGATGCTAAGGTACGACACTTGCTGCATAGTGCCATTGATAATGTAATGTCAAACAGGGTAATTAACTGCAAGACTGCAAAGGAGATATGGGATGCCTTGAAGACAAGATGCTAGGGAACTGATTCGATTAAGAAGAACAGGAAGACTATAGTCACTCAAGAGTATGAACACTTTGACTCAAAGCCTAATGGGTCATTGACTGATTTATATGACAGATTTGTCAAACTCTTGAAAGATTTGTCACTAATTGATAAGGAGTATGATCTTGAAGATTCAAATCTTAAATTCCTGTTAGCTCTTCTTGAGAGTTGGGATTGAAAGGCCACAATTATAAGAGACAACTATAATCTTGAAGAAACAACTCTTGATGAAATTTATGGGATGCTCAAGACTCATGAACTTGAGATGGAACAAAGAAGCAAGAGGAAAGGAGGAAAGTCAAGGACAGTTGCTCTTAAGGCTGAAAAAGAATCCCCCAAGGCAGCTACCTCAAGGAAAGGCAAGGGAAAAGCGCTCATCACAAAGTCTGATACTGAGTCATCAAGTTCTGATAGTGATGATGACTCAGAAACTGAAAGCTTGCCTGAGATAAATGCTGATGAAGAGATGATGGAGCTGTGTGCTCTTATGGTGAAAGGAATCACAAGGATTGCATACAGAAAGTTCAGGAAGGGAAATAAGTTTTCCAGGAAAGGTGCAAGTTCTGATAAGAAGAGTTTCAGAAAATCTGAAGATAAAGGAGGGAAGTCTGACAGAGGAGATTACACAGATGTCAAATGCTACAATTATGGTGAGAAAGGACACATATCTCCTGATTGCAAGAAAGTGAAGAGTGACAAAGGCAAGGCTCTTGTCACAAAGAAGAAAAGATGGACAGACATTTCAGATTCTGAAAGTGAGGTAAACTATGCCTTGATGGTAAATGCTGATAGCAGTTCTGAAGCTGCTAAGTTAAAGGTACCTCAAACTACCTATGCCTTTCATACTGATGACATTAATGAGTTGAGAAGATATCTTAAAACCATGTTCAATAGTTATAGAGATCAAACTTTAACATGTGAAAGATTAACTTTTGAAAATCTTGCTTGTAAAAAGAGGAATGATTATTTAGAAAATGAGTTAGTCATATTCCATCAAACTCAGAAAGATAGAGATGATGCTTTCTATGTTAGGGATGAAGTACTTAAAATGAATGAATCTCTAAAAACTGAGTTAGAAAAGGAAAGAGAGATTATCAGGACTTGGACTAACTCTGGTAGAACAACTCAGAATTTGTTAAGTAGTGGAAACTGGAAAGAGGGCTTAGGTTATGGAGATGATAAGAATGATAAAGGAACTGTAGAAATTAAGCCTATAGTTGTTAAACAAAAGTCAAAGTTAAAACCTGTTAAGTTTGTAGCTGTAAAGTCTGATACTGAGAAATCAGAAGTTAAAGAGGAATTAACTTCTGACAAACTAAAATAGGAAAAGACAACTGAAGTTAACGTAGGATTAATGACAAAGAAGCAGCTTAAGCATAAGCTGAAAGATGTTAAGAATGTAAACAAGGTAAAGTCACCTAGGAAAAATAGGAATGGAAAGGAGGGTGTGAATAAAAGCAATAATTATAAGGTTGTTCCTAATGCTCCTAGAAAAACATGTCATAACTGTGGAAGTTCTAACCATCTGGCTTTTTTTACAGGAAGAATCAGAACATAAATTCCTTACCTTCAAAGTCAGGAGTTAAGAGTCAGTCTGTTAGATATAGGCCACAAAATCCTTGTTTTCATTGTGGTAGTTTATGGCATTCCATTTATACTTGTAAGGAATATGATAGTTTGTACTATGATTATTATCAAATAAAACCTTCTTTAAAGAAAGTTAGCATTGTTCCTTCTAGTGTAAGTTCTGATACAAAGTCTGATAGTGTAAATGCTGATAAGAAAAATGTTAACATAAACTCTGATGCTAAATCCGCTGCAAATGTTAACAAACTTAATAAGGCCAAAGGATCCAAGCTAGTCTGGGTCCTTAAAACTAATCATTAGTGGTCTTTGTGATTGCAGAGCAACAGGAAAAATATCCTAGTTTTGGACAGTAGATGCTCAGGACATATGACTGGAAATAAAGCCCTGCTATCAGACTTTGTGGAGAAAGGTGGCCCAAGTGTTTCTTATGGAGATGGCAACATTGGAAAAACACTTGGATATGACAATATCAATCTTGGGAATGTCATCATTAAAGAAGTAGCTCTAGTCTCAGGACTTAAACACAATCTGCTGGGTGTTAGTCAAATCTGTGACAGAGGTTATCATGTGGATTTCTTTGAAGAACACTGTGAAGTTGTAAGCAAATCTACAGGCAAAGCTGTACTGATAAGATACAGGCATGGTAACATTTATGAAGCCAAGCTTTCAACAAGTACCGATGATTCTGCAATTTGTCTGTTAAGTAGAGCATCAATTGAAAAAAGTTGGAATTGGCACAAGAAACTCTCTCATTTAAATTTCAACAATATAAATGAACTAGTCAAGAAAGATCTTGTGAGAGGACTGCCAAAATCAGTATTTGCTACTGATGGCCTTTGTGATTCATGTCAGAAGGCAAAACAAAGAAAATCTTCATTCAAGAGCAAGACTGAATCATCAATTCTTGAGCCTTATCACCTACTACATGTAGATCTTTGGTTCAGTGAATGGCATGTCTATTGCAAAGAAGAAATATGTTATGGTCATAGTGGATGAGTTCACCATATACACATAGGTGTATTTCTTGCACACAAAAAGTGAAACTGCATCTATCTTGATTGATCATGTCAAGCAACTGGATAAATTCGTCAAAGATTCTGTGAAGATCATAAGAAGTGATAATGTTACTGGGTTCAAGAATTTGATAATGGAAGAGTTTTGCAAAGACCATGGAATCAAGCAGGAATTTTCTGCTCCTAGAACTCCACAGCAAAATGGAGTTGTCGAAAGAAAGAATAGAACTCTTATTGAAGCTCCACGAACTATGCTTGATGAAGCAAAGCTACCAACCTATTTTTTGGCTGAAGCTGTGCAGACTGCTTGTTTTACTCAGAATGCAACACTCATTAACAAGCATGGAAAGACACCATATGAGATGGTGAAGAAAAAGAAGCCAAATCTGAAGTATTTTCATGTATTTGGATGCAAGTGTTTTGTTCTTAAGACTCACCCTGAACAGCTATCCAAATTTGATTTAAAAGCTGATGAAGGAATTTTTGTTGGATATCCACTTTCCACAAAAGCCTTCAGAGTCTACAATTTAATAAGAAGGGTTGTCATGGAATCTATCAATGTCTCCTTTGATGATAAGAAGATTACTGGACTTGAAGATTTCAATGATCATGATCAGCTGAGATTTGAAAATGAAGACTTAAATTCTGATACTGGAAATCCTGACAGTCTAAATCCTGATACTGCAAACTCTGATGGATTAACCTTTGATGTTATTGAAACTGTGGTGACTACGCCAAAGGAAGATGCACCAGTGCTGGGGGAGCATACTGAAGATACAACCACATCTCAAGAAGCATCAGAACATGAAACTGGCTCTTCAAGTTCCGATTCTTCAAGTTCTGATAAGCCAAGTTCTCATAGTTCTGATAACTTAAATTCTGAAGGATCCAACTCAGAGAGCATAGTTTCAGGGGGAGCATCATAAAATGTTGATGAAGATAGCATGGATCAGGGGGGAGCATCCAGTTCTAGAGAAAACCTTCCATCTGCAAGGAAGTGGACTAAATCACATACACCTGACTTAATTATTGGAAATCCTGATGCAGGTGTCAGAACTAGAACAACTACTTCAAGTGAATGTCTCTATAATTCTTTTCTTTCTCAGACTGAACCAAAGAAAGTGGAAGAAGCTCTTGAAGATGTTGATTGGGGGCAAGCAATCTAGGAAGAGTTAAATGAATTTGAAAGAAACAAGGTCTGGACCCTAGTGCCAAGACCAAAGAACAGATCTGTTATTCGTACAAAGTGGGTGTTCAGAAGCAAAACTGATAGTGATGGCATAATTACAAGGAATAAAGCAAGGCTGGTTGCAAAAGGATATTCTCAACAGGAGGGAATTGATTATGATGAAACATTTGCACCAGTTGCAAGATTGGAAGCCATAAGGATATTTTTGGCTTATGCTGCTCACAAAAAGTTTACTGTCTTTCAAATGGATGTGAAAAGTGCTTTTCTCAATGGAGAATTGGAAGAGGAAGTATATGTTGAACAACCTCCAGGCTTTGTAGATTCCAAATTTCCAAATCATGTCTACAGGCTTGATAAAGCACTTTATGGCCTTAAGCAAGCTCCAAGAGCATGGTATGAGACTTTAGCTCAGTTTCTTCTGCAAAGTGGATTTAACAGAGGAACTATTGACAAAACTCTGTTCTACCTCAACCATGGAAAGGACTTACTTTTGGTGCAGATATATGTTGATGATATCATTTTTGGTTCTACAAATGACAGACTTTGCAAAAAGTTTTCCAAACTGATGCAGTCAAGATATCAAATGAGTATGATGGGGGAACTTAGCTATTTTCTGGGCCTTCAAGTCAAGCAGAATGAAGAAGGCACTTTTATTTGTCAATCCAAGTACACCATAAATTTGCTGAAGAAATTTGGAATACAAGATTGTTCAAGTGCATCCACTCCCATGGCCACTGCAACAAAATTGGATAAGGATACTGGTAAATCAGTAGATATTACTTATTACAGAGGTATGATTGGCTCTCTACTCTATCTAACTGCTAGTAGACCTGATATCATGTATGCTACCTGTCTTTGTGCAAGATTTCAAGCAGATCCAAGAGAACCTCACTTAACAGCTGTGAAAAGAATTTTTAAGTATCTTAAGGGAACAACAAATCTGGGATTGTGGTATCCCAGAGAATCAGATTTTAAACTAATAGGTTACTCGGATGCAGATTTTGCAAGATGCAAAATTGACAGGAAAAGCACAAGTGGAAGCTTCCAATTTCTTGGAGGCAGATTGGTTTCTTGGTTTAGCAAGAAATAAAAGTCAATTTCCACATCAACTGCAGAAGCAGAGTATATTGCTGCAGGAAGCTGTTGTGCACAAATTCTTTGGATGAAGAATCAGTTACTGGATTATGGGTTAACATACTTTAAAATCCCTATTTACTGTGATAATCAAAGTGCTATTGCTATGACAGGTAATCCAGTTCAACACTCAATGACAAAGCACATCAGCATTAGGTACCACTTCATAAGGGAACATGTGGATGAAGGTACAGTGGAATTGCACTTTGTTCCAACAGATCAACAACTAGCAGATATCTTCACAAAACCACTGTGTGAAGCTACTTTTACAAGATCGGTAAATGAACTTGGAATGGTTTCAGGTTTTTTCTCTAAGTCTGCTTAGTTTATAATTCTGTTTCATCAGACTTTATGATCAGTATTTACAGATATTACTATCTTTATGTATTCTGTGCTTACTTGAAAATTGCTTAAGTACTGATTGTTGTCTGATGTGAATTTCTACACTCTGATAGTGATATGAATGTTTCTGTGATTATTCAATCCAATGAGGATAATTGTGCTAGATGCTGACCTAGTAGTCTTTAATATACTAACAAGTCCCATGTTTGAAGTAATTGTTTATGTGGAAATTTGTTAACACGAGCAAATTCTGATATTGAGCTTAGTTAAGTTTACTTTGTATATCTTATTACTAAGTCAAAAACTAGAATAATGCTTCTTATCTGTTAAGTTCTGATGTTAGTAAATCTGGTGAATGTACTAAGTGCTGATAAGCCTCACTTATAAAAAGAAAAGGAAAAGAAAATGAAATAAAAATCAGGTACTCCTTTGAGATCTAGAGTAAAAATGTGGAAGGGAAGACCCAAGTGCATTGCTGGTATTAAGTAATATGCATCAGAAAAGCAAAATAAATATTTTTCTTGGTGACTTTTCACACTCTATGATTACTGGAGAAATACTCTGATAATAGCATAAATTCTGATAAGCATTCGTGACTCACTTACACTGAGAAGCCACTGTAAAATGGAATTTCAAAAGATGCATAAAATGAGCACAAAACAGTTGAGGTGGATTCATGCATGAACTCATTCTAACGTAGACTTCAGAATAATGACAGATTTTGAGTAAAGTTCTTAGTTATGCCTTATTTCTAAGATATACTGAAGTGAATCAGACTTTAATCGTTATTAGATATTTAGCTTACTGCACACACATACACTCCATATGAATGATGAAAATTACTGTGGTGATAAATGTTGTTTTAGATGAACGGTTAAGTGTCAGTTGCATAAATTCTGAGGACAAGTAATAATGGAAGTTATGATGATTAAGTTCTGAAGAAACGAAATCAGAATTTGTGTGAAGAATTACAGAAATGGGCATTCACTTTTCGAGTTAAGAAATCATGTTCTGATGACTGTTAAGTTCTGATATAAGTCTAAGTTCTAATATTAAACTCTGATTCTTTACTTGACTTATTTGTG
Source organism: Apium graveolens (assembly GCF_009905375.1). Lineage (NCBI taxonomy): Eukaryota > Viridiplantae > Streptophyta > Magnoliopsida > Apiales > Apiaceae > Apium > Apium graveolens. The sequence continues at coordinate 220,918,933 of NC_133651.1, read as the reverse complement.
GTTAAAATCTGAAACAGTCTTATTTAAAATTAGAATATATTTGGGTGAGATATTAACAATCAACATAATTTGGGTTAGTGGTACTAGTCTATGCACAGTAATTAATTTTTACTTGTCTAGTGTGCGCATTAAATCATGTTTTAAACTTCCAATGGCTGCTATTATTCTCATCAGTCTAGGGAAACGAGGTAGAATTATTTCTACCTGTAACCATTCAATTTTCCTTGCGTCTCTTGGTATTCTATTGACTATATAAACCAACACCTCATTCCAGCCAACACATCTCTCATTTTCTCTGAAACTCATTGTAATAACCCCAATTTTTGGAAATTTTTGAAACTCTTATGAATAGTGTTTTTGCTGAATGAGAAAACTTTTCATGCCACACTATGTAGGGGTTCTGATATGGATATTCTGAGATTTTATTAATACTTTATATGGGATATAAGTGTATGTAAAGATCGTCAGAATCCAAATTCAAACACTTTGGTTTTTCCCGGAAATACACTAGATACGGAGAGAATTGAGTATAAGGTAACATGATAAAAAGAATTTAAATTAAAGGATTATAATAGAGGATCATAAAAAGGAATATAATGTATTGAGAAAGGTTAAGGGAACCTAAGTAATAAGATCCCGGGTATGATCCTTCAAACGATAAACGAAAACGAAAGTTAAGCGAACCGTATAACAGATCAGCGGTCATTAGGCAAACAATTAGGAAGTTAATCAAAGGGATTAGAGAGAGTGATGTCACCCAACCAATGAGAAGAGGACAAGGAAAGAAAGATGACATCACAACATGACATAGGCATGACATGGAAAGGAAGGAGATGTGGTGGATTTTTAACCACACAAAATCAAGGTTAAATTGATAATTAACCAAAAACAAAACAAAACCAAATCAACCAAGCCAAATAATTCATTCTTCATCAAAACAAAAAGAAACCAAGGCATTATTTTCTTCTTTAGCTCTCGGCTTTTTACTATTCCAAAGGCAAGAAAATTCAAAATCCAAGATCAAGGCTTCCTAAATTGGTGAGTTAATTCCCTAATCATCCTTATGCATAGTTAGGGCTATATCATGAGTTTAAGCCATCAATTCTTTCTCAGTCTTCTTCATTAAATCAATGAAGAAGACAATGAATAGTGTTTTCAAGTTTTTAACTTGAAATTTTTCTTGTTTTCCTTTAAGATCCAAGCATCCCTAAGACTTCTCAAAGCTTCTTAAGGCTTCCTAGCTACTCCCACCACTTCAAGGAAGGTATATCATCTCCAAACCCTAGATTCCCATGTTTATTAAGATGATTTTGGTTATTATGGTGATATTGTAGCTTAATGTTTGTGGTTTAGAGTTTGGGTTGAAGTGGTATTGAAATGGAATGGTAAATCTTGTTGTTTTGGTTAAAAGAATGTAGTATAGTCAAATTCAAGCTTAGGCATAAGTATGAATGTTAAAATTGAGTTGATTTGGGGCTGTTATAATGTGATGAGGATGGACTTTGGTTGTATGAATGGGTTGAGGTTGAATTGTGATGGTTTTTGAATGGGTTAAAATTGGGAAATCGCGTAAACATAGTCGTCGTAACGTCCGATTTTCTTTAGACTGTTTTTGTGCATAACATTAGGACCCGAGAACACCCTGCTAGATTATGACCATTGCCATGTCTAGATAGCTCGTGTTACGAGCTTCGTTTTGATATGTAGTTCGTTCGATTCCGATGCACGGTTTAGGAGAAACGACCGTTTCAAGTAACGGCGTTTCGCGAACGAAACTTTTCCCCTCGCCTTACTTTGCAACCTTGGTTAAGGACCTTAAATGACTAATTGGGGTAAGAAACATTTATGATAAGTGTGTTAGGCAGTTGGTAAGACACTCGCGAAGGAATCGCCTTAAAACTCATAAAGGTTAAATTATTAAAAATGGTGGAGCCGAGGGTACTCGAGTGACTTAAGAGAATCAATAAGCGCAAAACAAGCGTTAGAGTCTAAGTTAGTTAAAGTATAGATTTACAAGTGACTTTGGTTTAATTCCAACTTACTTGTTGTTTATAGGTTACCAGACTCGTCCCGAGCCTTTTGTAACCCCCAGTCGCTCAGGCAAGTTTTCTACCCGTTATACTGTTGTTGTGATGTATATATGTATATGCATTATCTTGCAGTAGATGCATGTTGGTTAATTAGCAAATGTTGCGATATATTGAAGCATGCTGATATGGTATATATATGCATGCCTGTTTCGTATTTTTGCCATATATATCTGTTGGTTCAGTTGATAATACCTATGCTAGAGAATAGCGGTAATTTGCATATACCCTTAGTATAAGGACCCAAAGGTGAAAACATTTTCTAAAACCGGGAGTCGAGGATCCCGAGTAGATTTTATATATATATATTTATATATATATATATATGGTTATAGTTTTCAAAACTATTAATCGAATAAGGTTTATTCGATAACTTTATTTTATTAATGAATATTATTTTGAATATTCATTCGAGGACTTATGACTCCTTTATATTATTTATTGAATATTACTTGGATATTCATTTGAGGATGTATGACTCCTTTATTTTATTTAATGAATATTATTTATAATATTCATTCGAGGGCTTATGACTCAGCTTATTTATTTATTGAATATTATTTCGAATATTCATTCGAGGGCTTATGACTCAGCTTATTTTATTTATTGAATATTATTTGAATATTCATTTGAGGATCTGTGACTCCGATTATTTGCTGAGATATGTTCTTTATTTTATTAAAGAATAAGGTGTCGATAATCAAACTTATTTTCGATTATTCAAATAAAGATAGTATTTTCATAGGTATATCTTTGGATATTTAATATTCATTTCAAGTATAAGTTTCAAAACTTCTACTTCAATTATTTTTATAAAGATTATTCTTTATGGGAATATTATTTAAATAATAATATTCAGACATTTTCTAAATATATTGGGACTGATTTACTTCATTAAATCAGCATTACTCCAAACACTCTTTAAAGTGTTTTCGAGTCTTCAAAATTATTTTTAAAGGTTAGAGTGGATCCCAAAACTCATTTTTATATTTAAGATCTTCCTTTTAAAGGGGATTTAAGTACTCGCTCAAAACCTGAGGGATCCGGCTCTATGGTGTCTTTTATATTCGCAACAAGGTTGCAGTTTTGGTAAATGAATTGATTACTTACCCAATGTTCGGGAAGTAAGTCCATCTATTGAGTCGGCATAAGCAACATGGGCTCAGCGGGCGTCCATGATAGTGTAAGTGGCTCAGTGGGAGTCCATCAAATGCATAAGTGGCTGAGTGGCAGTCCAGCATAAGGTCCTATTGCGACCAGGGTGATGACCAGTGGGGAATTCGTCCATCTACTAGTAGAAAAGGTTACTTATTGATATCTTTGCCTGATCAGCAAGATATCAGGTTTATGCCAAAATTCTTTCCTTTCCAAATTTATTGGATATTGCAATTCTGTTCATACTTTACATGACAGAGGTTTTCAGGAAACGTATGTATATATATAGGTGTATATATATATATCGGGACTTAATGAGGTATATCATAACTTCATTTCCTTCAAAATATTTCAAAGATTGAATCTATACAAGTCTTATCTTGTAGTCTCATCAGTGTGATGAACTTTTGAAACTAACTATAACTTGAACGGTGGTAGTTCAAGTAGTATTTGGAAAAGATATAAGTATATTGGAGTATCTTGTAACTTCATCTTTTAAACTTATATCTAGTAAATGATTATCTTATGCATGACAAAGATTTTCAGAAAAACGTTGAGACAAGGTTAGATATATGAGATCACCTTGCAACGATATTTTTATACAGTTATACACTGGAACTCTGTGTGTATTATGCATGGAAGAGGACTTCCAATATTTTGAAAAGTATATGTGTATATATATATACTAAATATTTTGCGACTTCATCGCATTAAGATATCAACTTGGTTCATTTCTTTTGACCAAGACTTTCATGAGTACTATGAGAAGACTCATATATTGTTAATCATTATACATATTATTTTGGTGGGCTTGCTGCTCACCCTTGCTTCTTCTTTCATCACACAACATCAGATAGATAAGATGAACAGGACCAAGCTCCCAATTCGCAAGCGGATAGAAAACGTACCGTAGCTTTCTGGAAGCGTTGAGGTCGTTGTAGCTGAGGTAGAAATTACCAATAGGCTAAATTTTCAACTAATAATGTACCAGACTTATGTATATCATGAATTGTAATAATGGCAAAGAAATGTAAATTTATTCAGAACCTTTTTAAGGTGTAACGGTTTATAATTGTGGAATATAAGGACTTGTGTTATTTTTGAGTGTTCATCTCTGAGACTATAACTTGTGGTGTGTGTGTTTATTGTGGGGTCACAGTACAGAGTAGTTGATTATTTATTAAGATTGGCTGTTATTAAGGAAAATAGAACTCGTGACAACCCAGATCCCCGACCCCGGATTTGGGGGTGTTACAGAAGTGGTATCAGAGCTAAGCGTTATAAACCTCAGAGATGAAGGGACGTTAAGATAATAAGTACACTAAGATAAATAAGAACTCTTGCCAAGTTCATAGTCGGGCTACCTAACGTAGTACTGACAGTTAAAACCCTTACGGGAACCCTTATAAACATCGTGATAGTAACATAGTTCGTTCTCGTATAGGGCAGCGGGGCACCGAACCCTGAGGTTCAGGAGCATCAGCATGAGGATGTTTTATTACAAGCTGGAGATCAAATTATGAATCCGATGGAGTACCCTAATGAGGAACTGGATGAGATTCATATAGAGAATGTTGCGGTTGAGGATGTTATTCCGGAAAGGATTGTGGCTGAGGAGGATCTCATGGAGGACCCTAATGAGAATGAAGAGCGGACCGCTGAGGAATTGATGACCGTAGTCAGGGCGACTACCCGAGCAAGAATGGCCGCGAGGGTGGTACTAGAGGATGAAGAGTTACCAAGGGCACAAAGGTTAATGAGGGCAGAAGGAGGGGGGCCTTCCACGACCCCAATTATACCAGTATCAGACCCTCTTCCAGAGGTTTCTGTAGACATCCATGAGGTTCCACCAATTCCTGTACAGAGCCCAGCACATACTGAGGAAATGCCACCTTTATCTCCTGCACCATTGTCACCTGATACCGTGCTTGGTTATCCGTTTGGATCTCCTGGGTCTGCGCCACCTGCACCCCATGGACTGCTAGATGCTACCACTCAGGCTTCTCTTATTGCCAATTATCATATGACTTTGGGTGGCCTGTCTGAGGCCCGTAATGTTAGGAGTGATCTGTTGGATCGACTTACTGCACCGAAGATTGAGGGTGGGGTACTTCCGGCAGGATTAGCTCATAGCATGGAAAGGATAGAGGCTACCACCCGTGTTATAGCTAGAGGCCATCTTGAGGGTCAGATTGATCCAGCTCAACTTGCAACTATCCTAGACCTCATCACCGCTTTAATGGAGCAGGTTAGGGATGTCGTGCGTGCTCGCATTTCTTGATCCATGGTAGTGTGCAGAGCCAGAGCAATCAGACAAGAATTTCATGCAGCACCGCTTTTGGAGGATTAGCCTAAGTTATGAATGATTAGTTTTAATGAAGAGATGACTATCTATGGTAGTACTTTTGGGATAGGAGCGATAAGTTCAAATGATGTAATCCTCTTTAATATGTTCAGTTGTTGTACCCTCGAACAAATGGTTATGTATATATTCGTTAATTTCAGTTCAGATCAGTTTGTTTGTGATGAAATCACATTGTTAATTGCTCTAATTAACACTTAAGAGAGTGTCATGAAGTTTATCGAACTTGAGAATTCATAATTTGCAATCGTACAAGGACTAAACGAGGGGAAAACTTAAGCAAAGTAAGTAAGACAAATATCCGGAGATTCTCAAAATTTTCCAAGTAATATGCCCCCACAAGGAATAAGATTAGGGGCAAACCTTGAATGTGATAATCAGGGAGGTCGCAATTAAGATATAAAGAACCCGGAATATAATAAAGTGGAAAATGAAGATTTTAAATTAAAAGATGACCCCAATTATGGGGAGTAGGACGAAATATTTAGACTAAGAAAGCAAAAGTCGAGCGAGATAAGGAGACCCGAGACGGTACTCCTATACGGAAATACATGGACCTGTCTAATCAGAACTTATATTTTATTCCCAACCACCACCTTGAGGAAACAATGTGGTGTGAAATTCTTTCAGGACCTCTAAGTCGCTAAGCTCTCAGAGTTCCAAGGAACAAGCTGACCCAGTCGAGGCAAGAGTCTGGCTAAAGGAAATATAGGAATCATTTGAGATTCTAAATGATTGACGAACCACAAAAGACTGTTTTTATCACTTACCCTCCTAAGAGAGAGACCACCCGCTGGTGAAAGACCAAGGAAGGCACAGAGCAAGAGATTATAATAAACTGATTTAAGTTCAGTCAGTTGTTTTCAGGAAAGTACTTCCCAAGGTTATAGAGATAGAGTAAAAGCTTTAGAGCCAGAACAAAGGCAGACGAGTATGACGAATTATGAATCTAAGTTGTAAAAGTTGTCAAGATTCGTTCTGAGGACACGAATCCAGAATGACTGGATGTTTGGAATCAATACTTATGTTGTGTTAGTTCATGAAATAATGATAAGAGAAAGGAAAATAAAAAAGAAACTGAAGTGGAAAGGAATATAAAGGCAATAGAGTTTGAGGAATGATAAGGGAGTCGGGTATGAGGAAACCCTAAAGACTCGTAGCAATAGAAATAGAAAAGTATGTAATCGTCAGGATGAGGGTAATTCACCATGAGTTAAAGTTGATGATTGAAGGAATAAGAGATACATATATTTTATCCCCTGTAAGTTGGGGGGATTCGAGGAAACCTTGAAATAGTTGGAAGGATAAATAATGAGACGCGGATAGACTGAGGAGACAAGGAAGTAAGAAATTAGGAAAATTGGATGAAGGAAGTGACCTTCAAGAATGTGAAGTGTAAGACCGGTGGCTTGATACCCAGAAAGGGAGACGCCAGGTATGAAAGATATCCCAACATTGAGATGACTGTTGAGATAAACAACGAAAGTAAATAAGGAATTATTAAGAAGAAGTTCACGTTGAACACGACCAATATCTTCTAGAACATCCTTGTTATCATTACTAAATCAGGCAAGAAAAGCGGATAACTGTTGTTATCTTTTGGAGGCCATATTGATTGACCTCATTTTGAATAAGGATGCTATTATGAAATTTGGTATAGACTATCGAGATGGGAATGATTAAATAAGATAATCTATCAAGGATATATTACTTGATTTATCCATGGAAGGATGCATGTACCTTTTTAAAGGTGGAATTAAGGATAGAACCTCGGTAACTTAAAATGAATCCTAGGGGAATGCATAAAGGTTGGCATTTCACCCTTAATAGGGGTAGTATGAGTCTTGACAGTATGAATTGGAAAGGATTAAGGTAACAACAACAACCTTTAAGAATCAGTGGAGAAATTTTTTCAGAAGTATATAGACAATGGTTCTAGTATTAGTAAAGGGTATTTCGATATGCCCTGTATCTAGGGAATACAGGAGGAACGATTCAAGGATAACCTTAGAGGTTTTACAAGGAGAAAGGTAATATTCAAAATTCTCAAGAGTAAAAATGTTGATAAAGGAAATATGACGTAATTATAATGATGCCAGGTGGGCACGTGTTAAACCATAAGAAAGTATGGATCGAACCAGTAAAGGTCGAATTTGTTCCAGGCAATTAGGACATAAGATTAAAGATGTTCTAAGTATGATTGAGAGTCAGTCGTGACAGTGATTAACCTCTAAAGACTGAGGCAATAACTTATAGAAAAATGGTGATTTTTTTTCTCATCAGATTTTAAGGAAAACATCTTCACATAAGTTGTGATTGAAATGAGGTAGAAAATTTATTTGGAGGTGGTTAAAATGACATTGATTGTAAGGAAATTTTACTATCAGGAAAGGCCAAAGAGGTGGCCGACACTTTAAAGGTAAGAGGATAATTATAGGCGCTTGTGCCAAAAGAATACAGTGATGATGGTTAAAGCTGTGAAGGTGGTATTATGGTTTGGAAGATTGACATTCCTTCTGATGACTGTGCAATACCCAACCGTAATAGTAGTTGGTAAAGGTTTAATTCGTGTAATCGCCATGAGCGGGCTATCTATCTTAGAAGGTCCTATCTTGAGAATAATCCAGGACCATATTTCAAAAAGGACTAAACGAACCTTGAGTTAAGTCTTCTATTTAAGGCATACGATTAAGAATGGTATTCACCTGCTATCGTTGCTTTGACTGAAACTCTTCTGCAATTTTATCTGCTTCATGTCATGTATGTATGTCAGGATCAGGAGTGTTCTTCATGAATCATGAATGGTGATTATGTTAACTCCTTAGAAGAATTTGATACGACATGTATGGACTCCGTATGGTTAGATAATAAGATTTCATGGAAAGTGAATGATGACAGTAGGTCAGTGGTGGACCATAGTAAGGCAGCAATGATTCTGCGAGTAACGAGCTGATTACAACCGTGAGAGTTGTATTGGAATGGATGTTGAAATTGAGTACCACTAATCGGGTCGTGGTAGTGTATAAGTTATCATTGATAGACTAATTAAGTAAAGTATCTACCTATTGAATATTTATTCCCTCTTATGAAAAGAGAGTCGTATTACTATAAGAGGAAGGTTGCGGTGCAAGCACAGAATTCTAGTATCGATGATGTATAAAATGAGATTCCAAATTCGATTTTCGATGTCGAGGGAGTTTCAAAGGTGATTGAGTATAAGCTCGAGGAAGAGCATGGGTCCATAGAATGATGGACGGAATAGCAAAAATATTTAGGCACGTGAAATGCGATGCTATAATACTTGATGTTGATATAAATACATATATGTTTTGTTCTTCTATGACAAACCTCTATAGTTCAGAGGTAGGTTCCAAGCCAGATATTTTGTGGCAGTATATTTTTTTTCATATATACAATTCTCTTCAATTCGTTCTTTTCTCTTTTTTTCATTTTGTATAAGCTGAGAAGAACAACCCTTTCAGAAGGGGAGGTATTGCCGAATGACTATCTATCTGTGTGATAGAAGCCTAGTAGGATACCAGCTATTGTTTAATTGCTTGTCAAGTACTAAAGGTTGGCCACCTTCTGTACTAACTATGCGATATAACAAGTGTTCATGATCATAGTGATCTCTCAATAAATTCTTTTACTTCTATATGAAGGATTAAGCTTTCGAAGATAGAAGCAGCTGAAAAAGGAGTAGTAAAGTTGTGGTGGTATTCGGAATGGAAACACATTCGTGATACTAAGATTGACGAGGTTATTAAAAGGTTATAGAACGCTAGCGAGCAAAAGTACAACCAGTATAATATTAGGAACGAAAGGTAGTAGTGATTACGAACTGGAAAAGAATGGGTATTGAGAAGCAAAAGCTCTAATGCTAAAAGCTATAATGAGAGTCTGTGCAATAGACTTGAAAGAAATTGGAATGATCACTTAACACGGATTGAGTTTTCTTACGACAATAGATCATATGTCAGTATTAAGATATCGCCTTATGAGATCCTTGAGGGAAGACAATGTCGATCTCCCTTATGTTAGGATGAAGTTGTAGAGCGCAAGATGCTCGGACCCGCAGTAGTCCAAAGGATCAAGGATATAATAGATTTTAATCAGAGGACGGCTGGTAGTAACCCAAGATGGACATAAGAGGTATGCTAATTTGACTCGAAAGGACAAAGAGTATGAAATAGGGGACCTAGTGATGTTATAGGTATCCCTTGGAAAGGATTGATGAGGGTTGGAAAGAAAGGAAAGTTTAAGTCCACGAATTGTTGGACCCTTGGATATACTAAAACATATTGGGAAGTTAGCATACGAGCTAGCCCTACCCCCGAACCTGTACCAAGTTCATAACGTGTTCCACGTATCAATGTTAAGGAAGTGTAAGTCGGATGCCAGATAAATAGGGGCATATAAGCGCATAGACATGTAACCCGACGTAACCTATATGGAGCAACCAGGAAGGGTTATAGATTGAAAAAGGACAAGTGCTTAGGAGAAGGGTTATCAAACTAGTCAGAGTTTGATGGTAGAACCACAATGTGGGAAAATTACTTGAGAGTTAGAAAGTGCAATGATAAGAGAGTATCCCTATTCATTTTCTATCTGATTCTGGGACGGAATCCTTTTAAGGAGGGGAGACTGTAATAACCCCCAATTTTTGGAAATTTTTGAAACCCTTATGAATAGTGTTTTTGCTGAATGAGAAAACTTTTCATGCCACACTATGTAGGGGTTCTGATATGGATATTCTGAGATTTTATTAATACTTTATATGGGATATAAGTGTATGTAAAGATCGTCAGAATCCAAATTCAAACACTTTGGTTTTTCCCGGAAATACACTAGATACGGAGAGAATTGAGTATAAGGTAACAGGATAAAAAGGATTTAAATTAAAGGATTATAATAGAGGATCATAAAAAGGAATATAATGTATTGAGAAAGGTTAAGGGAACCTAAGTAATAAGATCCCGGGTATGATCCTTCAAACGATAAACGAAAACGAAAGTTAAGCGAACCGTATAACAGATCAGCGGTCATTAGGCAAACAATTAGGAAGTTAATCAAAGGGATTAGAGAGAGTGATGTCACCCAACCAATGAGAAGAGGACAAGGAGAGAAAGATGACATCACAACATGACATAGGCATGACATGGAAAGGAAGGAGATGTGGTGGATTTTTAACCACACAAAATCAAGGTTAAATTGATAATTAACCAAAAACAAAACAAAACCAAATCAACCAAGCCAAATAATTCATTCTTCATCAAAACAAAAAGAAACCAAGGCATTATTTTCTTCTTTAGCTCTCGGCTTTTTACTATTCCAAAGGCAAGAAAATTCAAAATCCAAGATCAAGGCTTCCTAAATTGGTGAGTTAATTCCCTAATCATCCTTATGCATAGTTAGGGCTATATCATGAGTTTAAGCCATCAATTCTTTCTCAGTCTTCTTCATTAAATCAATGAAGAAGACAATGAATAGTGTTTTCAAGTTTTTAACTTGAAATTTTTCTTGTTTTCCTTTAAGATCCAAGCATCCCTAAGACTTCTCAAAGCTTCTTAAGGCTTCCTAGCTACTCCCACCACTTCAAGGAAGGTATATCATCTCCAAACCCTAGATTCCCATGTTTATTAAGATGATTTTGGTTATTATGGTGATATTGTAGCTTAATGTTTGTGGTTTAGAGTTTGGGTTGAAGTGGTATTGAAATGGAATGGTAAATCTTGTTGTTTTGGTTAAAAAAATGTAGTATAGTTAAATTCAAGCTTAGGCATAAGTATGAATGTTAAAATTGAGTTGATTTGGGGCTGTTATGATGTGATGAGGATGGACTTTGGTTGTATGAATGGGTTGAGGTTGAATTGTGATGGTTTTTGAATGGGTTAAAATTGGGAAATCGCGTAAACATAGCCGTCGTAACGTCCGATTTTCTTTAGACTGTTTTTATGCATAACATTAGGACCCGAGAACCCCCTGCTAGATTATGACCATTGCCATGTCTAGATAGCTCGTGTTACGAGCTTCGTTTTGATATGTAGTTCGTTCGATTCCGATGCACGGTTTAGGAGAAACGACCGTTTCAAGTAACGGCGTTTCGCGAACGAAACTTTTCCCCTCGCCTTACTTTGAAACCTTGGTTAAGGACCTTAAATGACTCAATGGGGTAAGAAACATTTATGGTAAGTGTGTTAGGCAGTTGGTAAGACACTCGCGAAGGAATCACCTTAAAACTCGTAAAGTTTAAATTATTAAAAATGGTGGAGTCTAGGGTACTCGAGTGACTTAAGAGAATCAATAAGCGCAAAACAAGCGTTAGAGTCTAAGTTAGTTAAAGTATAGATTTACAAGTGACTTTGGTTTAATTCCAACTTACTTGTTTTTTATAGGTTACCAGACTCGTCCCGAGCCTTTTGTAACCCCTAGTCGCGCAGGCAAGTTTTCTACCCGTTATACTGTTGTTGTGATGTATATATGTATATGCATTATCTTGCAGTAGATGCATGTTGGTTAATTAGCAAATGTTGCGATATATTGAAGCATGCTGATATGGTATATATATGCATGTATGTTTTATATTCTTGCCATATATATCTGTTGGTTCAGTTGATAATACCTATGCTAGAGAATAGCGGTAATTTGCATATACCCTTAGTATAGGGACCCAAAGGTGAAAACATTTTCTAAAACCGGGAGTCGAGGATCCCGAGTAGATTTTATATATATATATATATTTATATATATATATATGGTTATAGTTTTCAAAACTATTAATCGAATAAGGTTTATTCGATAACTTTATTTTATTAATGAATATTATCTTGAATATTCATTCGAGGACTTATGACTCCTTTATATTATTTATTGAATATTACTTGGATATTCATTTGAGGATGTATGACTCCTTTATTTTATTTAATGAATATTATTTATAATATTCATTCGAGGGCTTATGACTCAGCTTATTTATTTATTGAATATTATTTCGAATATTCATTCGAGGGCTTATGACTCAGCTTATTTTATTTATTGAATATTATTTGAATATTCATTTGAGGATCTATGACTCCGATTATTTGCTGAGATATGTTCTTTATTTTATTAAAGAATAAGGTGTCGATAATCAAACTTATTTTCGATTATTCAAATAAAGATAGTACTTTCATATAGGTATATCTTTGGATATTTAATATTCATTTCAAGTATAAGTTTCAAAACTTCTACTTCAATTATTTTTATAAAGATTATTCTTTATGGGAATATTATTTAAATAATAATATTTAGACATTTTCTAAATATATTGGGACTGATTTACTTCATTAAATCAGCATTACTCCAAACACTCTTTAAAGTGTTTTCGAGTCTTCAAAATGATTTTTAAAGGTTAGAGCGGATCCCAAAACTCATTTTTATATTTAAGATCTTCCTTTTAAAGGGGATTTAAATACTCGCTCAAAACCTGAGGGATCCGGCTCTATGGTGTCTTTTATATTCGCAACAAGGTTGCAGTTTTGGTAAATGAATTGATTACTTACCCAACGTTCGGGAAGTAAGTCCATCTATTGAGTCGGCATAAGCAACATGGGCTCAGCGGCGTCCATGATAGTGTAAGTGGCTCAGTGGGAGTCCATCAAATGCATAAATGGCTGAGTGGCAGTCCAGCATAAGGTCCTATTGCGACCAGGGTGATGACCAGTGGGGAATTCGTCCATCTACTAGTAGAAAAGGTTACTTATTGATATCTTTGCCTGATCAGCAAGATATCAGGTTTATGCCAAAATTCTTTCCTTTCCAAATTTATTGGATATTGCAATTCTGTTCATACTTTACATCACAGAGGTTTTCAGGAAATGTATGTATATATATAGGTGTATATATATATATATCGGGACTTAATGAGGTATATCATAACTTCATTTCCTTCAAAATATTTCAAAGATTGAATCTATACAAGTCTTATCTTGTAGTCTCATCAGTGTGATGAACTTTTGAAACTAACTATAACTTGAACGGTGGTAGTTCAAGTAGTATTTGGAAAAGATATAAGTATATTGGAGTATCTTGTAACTTCATCTTTTAAACTTATATCTAGTAAATGATTATCTTATGCATGACAAAGATTTTCCGAAAAATGTTGAGACAAGGTTAGATATATGAGATCACCTTGCAACGATATTTTTATACAGTTATACACTGGAACTCTGTGTGTATTATGCATGGAAGAGGACTTCCAATATTTTGAAAAGTATATGTGTATATATATATACTAAATATTTTGCGACTTCATCGCATTAAGATATCAACTTGGTTCATTTCTTTTGACCAAGACTTCTATGAGTACTATGAGAAGGCTCATATATTGTTAATCATTATACATATTATTTTGGTGGGCTTGCTGCTCACCCTTGCTTCTTCTTTTATCACACAACATCAGATAGATAAGATGAACAGGACCAAGCTCCCAATTCGCAAGCGGATAGGAAACGTACCGTAGCTTTCTGGAAGCGTTGAGGCCGCTGTAGCTGAGGTAGAAATTACCAATAGGCTAAATTTTCAACTAATAATGTACCAGACTTATGTATATCATGAATTGTAATAATGGCAAAGAACTGTAAATTTATTCAGAACATTTTTAAGGTGTAACGGTTTATAATTGTGGAATATAAGGACTTGTGTTATTTTTGAGTGTTCATCTCTGAGACTATAACTTGTGGTGTGTGTGTTTATTGTGGGGTCACAGTACAGAGTAGTTGATTATTTATTAAGATTGGGTGTTATTAAGGGAAATGGAACTCGTGACAACCCGGATCCCCGACCCCGGATTTGGGGGTGTTACACTCATTTCTTTTTCACTCATCACAAACATGGTTCACTTTAACTTAGTTCTGAACTATGACACTTTCACTATCAATTTGAGGTGTCCTGAATGGCAGCAGGAATGGCATGTCACTGCCATTCCTGATGATATATGGGACTCAGTTCCCCAAGAGGTCCTCACAGACCTCTTGTTCTTCTACATGGACTACCATCGCCATCTTGAGCGTCTGGAAGAGGAACGGAGAGAAGCTCTCCGACAGCAGGAGTTAATCATTCGTCTCGTTGTTCTTTTTGTTGAGAGTAGGAAGAAGAAATAATTGAAGCTATATGTTTCTCTTCACCGTGAGCTTTGTCTGGCTTCTTAGCTTCGGACTGAAGCTGTTGATGTTAGGATTTGTAGCTTAGGACAATCTTGTACTTTTCAGCATGTAATTTAAATTTCATGAAATGTATTTGCTCAATATATTAATGAAATTTTATATTTATGCAAGATTTTATCTCTGAGTCGTTTGATATTCTGATAACATTTTAAATCCTGATACTAACCATATTCTAATGACCTTTTTAGCTCTGATACAAATCAAGTTCTGTTCTAACGTGGCAGTATCTGTTTACGTGGTTTATTAATGGTCATTCTATCATTGGTCATATTTTTACAGAATATTGGTAAAGCAGTAATAAAATTTTATTAAGTGGGAACAATTTTAAAATTTAAAATAAAACTGAACGACCTTTATTAATGGGATTACTTGGTAAGTGAAACGGTTTTTCCTTGAAAAACTGCATGTGATAAGTAATGATTACTGAATACCCGTGCCCATTAACTATCTTTTACTGCTGCATGTCTGACAGGTGTCTCAACGGTTACTTTTTCTACCGTGTATAAGTAAAAGAGAGAAAAGATTGTAAAATCTTTTATTTACTTTCATATTTTATCTCTCTCTTTATACTTTTATTCTTTCTCATCTACTAACGATTTTTCATACAGACATTTTCCCAAACACCTTACAGGCAATTTTCTTTCTCACAAATTCTCATGGCACCCAAGGACATAATTTTCGATGGAGCTACGTTTGTTCCTAATAACTTCTCTGCTATTCTTAGCAAGTCAGAAGCACCCTCTGAACTTCACTTCATTCAGGACTTTCTTGCTAGTTCTGATATTGGGTATGCTCTGACTGAACCCGAAGCAGTCTCTGGTACTCAAGTACTGGAGTTCTGGAGAAGCGGTGTATATGATGATGGTGGTGCTCAAGGGTCCCCAAGTATTATTTTTTCATCAGGGGAGGATGAGTATGTTGTGACATTGTCTATGGTTCTCCAAGCACTGAAGCTACCTGAGAACTGTGTTTATTCTACTGTTGACGAGCCAGTTCTTCAAAACATGATGGCCAGTCTGGGATATGAGAGGACATTGGCAAAGCTGGTCCAGTTGAAGAGATCTTTCATAAGGAGGGAATAGAGTTTCTTCTTTGATTGCATAACTAAGGCTTTTGCAAACAAATGTTCCAATTTTGATACAATTCCCATATTCAGCCAATAAATCGGGTATGCTCTCATAAATCGAACTGATTTTGACTATGCAAGTGATGTCTTAGGTTTTATTGTGGACATAATGAATGAAGATAGATCTACTATTTATTTTGCTAGATTCTGCCAGCTTATCTATAGTTTCTGTTGTGATAATAAGCCTCGAAATTCTAGTGAATTAATTGTTATTCCTAATGAACTAACAATGAGATTTACAGAAAGGGGTTGAATGTAAATCTCAAAACTTTTTCAAGTTTTGAGCAGTTTCAAAGGCTATGTGTTTAAGATAAACAAGTGTATGAATTGCTTTAAGCTAATACTGACAGATATATATTCAAACACTAATGTAAAGAACACAACAGAACTTAAAAACTTTTCTGGTGGATTGTTGTTCCACCAGAGATGGTATTTCAGAAAGTCTGTGATTCAAGAAGTTGATCACAGCTGCGTCCTAGTACAAACTAGATAATTTTTCTCTCAAGATTTTTCTAAACAGCTCTGGAAAAATTCTCTTCTAATTACTAGCTGCTACTTAGTTTATATAACACCAAGTGTACAAGTGAAGACAAAGATAAAAAGTACAGTAATAAAATAAGTTCTCCACTTGTTTCTTCTCCATTTTACTCCAGTGCATTGTTGACTATTGCCTCTTTATACTAGAGTAGAACGGCTGCTTTTTCTGATGTTCCTGAAATAGGCTACCACATCTCAGTTGTCTCTGTCAACCCATGTGCCTCTGTTTGTAGGTACAACTACCACTTGTCAACTGCTATTTAACAGAACATCCGTTGAAGCCTTCATCCGTTGATGGCTTTATCCGTTGATGTGTTAGCAGTTGAAGCTCTATCCATTGATGCACTCATCCGTTGAAGGATGTTATCCGTTGAAGCTTTAGAGAAATCCGTTGAAGCTTTGTTTCTCATCCGTTGAAGGTCTTTAAGTTATCCGTTGACACTATTTCATTTATACAAAATTACAAGGCATGAAATACTTACAATTGGCCTTCCTATCTGCATATCCTCTAGTAGTCAACATGACTTATAATTTCCCTCAACATTTAAGAATTTATATCTCAAATTCAGAGACTGAAATGTGCTACAACACTAGACTTATTTCTAAGTAAAGCTACACCATCAACGGATAGCCAAAATGGTCTTATCCGTTGAGGCTACAAACACTAGATTTCTACTTAAGTGTTTTGTTAAACATATCATCAAACTAATGCACATATATTCCTAACAATCTCCCCCTATTTATGTCTATAAGAATTGTAGACATAAATTCAAGGTTAACTTGATGATAACAAAACACTTAACAAATATATGAACTGAAACTAAGTAGAAATTCAAAAGTGCTGCAAAAGTGTATGTACTAGAAGGTAATTGAAGATTTACAGTATTTCCAAGGATGTTCCTCTAGCCTGAGCAAATCATCTTTTTCTTCTTTGATCCCTGGTTTTCTTTCCTAGCCCTTTGTCATTTTCCTCAATTTGGAGTTGGAGTTGTCTGAAAAATTCAGCTTCATCTTCATCACTGATATCCAACTTAGATTGTATTTCTTTGAGAGTTTCATTGCTGGCAATCTTGAGTTGGTCTTCAAGTCTGAAAAATCTTCTGACTCCTTTATCATCTCTGAATTCCATCAACCAATGAGGTGATTTGTGAATTGTAGTTCCCCTTTCTTGAATGAGTAAGGTTCTGGGCAAGGCATTGGGCTCCCTCCAAGTTTTCCTTATGTTGGCAATCTTGTTGAGAATTTCAGTCTTGGCAGTCCTGGTAAATCCAGAATCCTTTTGTATGGCTGAAAAGACTCTGATCAAGGTAGAGTAGCCTTCATTCAGAATCCTGTAGAGAGGCCATGTTCTTTCCCCAGCTCCTTTGTATCTGAACACCAATCTCTCTGGTAGCTGTCTGTAAGCAGCAATTCCCCTTACATCCTCCAGCTCATCCAGATAGAGTTCAATGTCTGAAATTTCTTTTATGTCACAGATGTGAACATAATCATCTTTAGAAATGGGTGGCTTAGGGTTAGGTTTATGTTTTTGAGTGAATTTCTTAGAGTTTAGGGGAGGTGTAGATTTGGATTTTCTTTTCTGTTTCTTTGGTAGTGGAAGAGTGGTTAAAAAGGTAGGCAAATTGATGGTGTCCCAATCAATAGGTTCCTCTTTTGGGATGATTGGTTCACCATGGATGTTTATAGTGGGATCAGCAACAAAGGGTTCAGGTATGGAAGGTAGAGATTTAGTTTCTTCAGTGTTGCCTTCACTCATTCTATGTGCCTTGGCCTTTCTTCTGTTTCCCTTATGCCATTCCTCTTTTTCCTCCATACTTTCACCAAATATACTCCCAAAAACCTCATCTAAGTTTGCAATCTTGTCTTCACCCCTGACTTCAATTCCTTTCTCATTTTCAACTAGACTTGACTTTAGCTTTTGTTCAAGCTTTGCTTGTGCTCTTTTGTCAGCCTTGAGTTTTTCAGCTTCTTTCTTTAACCTTTTGGTTTCTTCCCTCTTGGCTATTGAGAATTTGGGATGTCCTTGCATCACACATATGCTCTTTCCCTCTCTAAAGATAATAGCCATGTTTCTCCTTACTGCCTCATCCATGGTCTCCTTGTGTTTTATGATGCTAGTACCCAAAACTTTGTCTTCATCAGGCTTTGGAAGAGGAAAGTCCACTTCTTTCATCTGAGCAAAGTCTAGAGGGTTCTTTGTGGAGTCCTTGCTGGATCTAGTGTTGGGCTTGAGAACCATAGGTTTTAGATTCTTGAAAGAAGTCTCTCCAACCTTATTTCTCCTTTCTGGCTTGTGCTCCATATTGATTGGTTCAACCTTTGTGCTATATTTCACAGATATTGATTTATCTTGTGTAGAGCCAAACAGTTGTTGCATCCTTTCATCAATTCTCCTCCTTTGCTCTTTCACTTGAATTTCAGCTGCTGCTAGCTGGATTAAATCAATTCCATCAGGCTTTCCTTTGATTTGAATGATTGGAGAAGTAGTGATGGCAGGAACTAGCACTTTAGATATTTAGATTTTTGTAGATGGCTCTCCTTCCCCTTCCCTTTTACTCTCCCCCTTTTTGTTATCATCAAGGAGAGGGGTCAAGCCCTGTGCTTTTGCCAGCTGCATAAGTAGATTTGTTTGAGATTGTTGATTGTGAAGAATGGTGGCCACAGAATCTTCAATAACTTGAACTCTGTCTTCCAATTTGGCCAGCCTCTTTTCAGTATGTGATTCCTTTTTCAATCTCAACAAAATGTCCTGCATTGTACCATAGGGCATGACTGAATCCAATTTTTCAGAATTGTAGGATTTTAAGTCAGCAATATCCTTTCTGAGTTCATCCACACTCAGATTCTGTCTTACTTGCTGCAACTTCATGAGATGCAGTGAGTCCAAGTGAGCTGTAAGGATAGCCTTTGTACCAGCATGAGAAGTTTTCTGAATGGCCTGTTTGATAGTACTGATTTGTTTGACTAAGGAGACATTGAATTGCCCTGTTGTAGACTCCTTTGTGAAGGCCCATTCAGGTAGATTTGGAATAGAACTAGGGCCTTCATCTCCCCCTAAGTTCATGCTTCCATCAGAAGAAACAAAGTCATCATCATCAGAATTTACTCCAAATTCTTCAAATGACTCACCAGCTGTTGAAGGCATCTTGTTAATAGCAGCTTTGTCCCTTTGAAGAGATGCTGTTGTATGTACTAGATGTAGTGTCTTTTCTGCCTCCACATTGCCCTGTGCAGCCAATAATTGATAGGCTGAAACAGGATGAGTAAAAGTGTCAGCATCCAAGGAAATGTTATCAATAACAGCTTTGTAATGTTGCTGAAATTGTCTTTCCTTTTCAGCATCATTCACAATCATTGACTCACTAGCAATGGCTGGATCCATCCTTATTTCTGCTGTACCTGCCTTTCTCTCATTTTCTCTATGTTCTTGCATCAGGGGCTCCCCCTGGCTCACACAACTCACTCCCTCACCTTCACCTACTAAGGTGGTACTCCTCTCACTTACTTTTGCCATGCTGGAAAAAATAGCATGCATGTTTGAGCTCTCAATCTCTACTTTTGCCTGGGAGCAACCCAGCCTCACTCAAATTGTCACTCCCTTCCCTCAGTCCTAGAAGTGATTGTACAGTAATCAAGTCTTCTACACTTGGAATTGTTTCAGTTGTGTGTGTAGAGACTATCAATGGATGAGGAATAGCCGTTGAAGGTGAAACTGATGGTATCAACGGATAACTGCTGTTAAGCTTATCCGTTGAAGAACAACCACTTGTCAACGGATGAGTGATATCCGTTGAAGAAGGAAAAGAAGTAGAAATTGAAAGTGATATAACTGTTGAATCTGTGTAGATTGATATGAGTTTTGGTGACACAGATCCTTCAATTACATCTGAAAGAATTTGCGGGTGATCCAACAAATCATCTAAAAGATGATGATCACCTGTATTTGAGTGGGGCTCCTCCCTGAGTTGTAAAGAGGGAGAATCAGGAATTGATGGGAATAACATATCCACATCTAGAGATGGTGAAGAAGTGTGTGGTGATTGATGTGTGTTAATTGTGAGAGAATGGGGCTGTGACTCCACATTTGTTGGAGCCACATCAAACTGAGTTTGAGAAGGCATAGATACAGATGGATGTATCTGTGCAGTGTGTGCACCCTGTGTAGAAGATTGGGTTCTTGCTCTCTTTCTTCTAATAAAGGCTTTTGTTGGTGAGTGTTTGGCTTTAGTGTCCCTCCCTCGTTTGTTCTGTGTTCCTGGTTGGGAACTATTTTCAATAGTTACATCCTTTTGGGAGGATGCAGCTAGGGATATGCTAGTAACCCTTTCAACCATCACAGCTTTTTGAGAAACTGTGGCTTGGCTAGCTAGGGAAGCACTTATCTCTCCTTCCTTATCCTGGGGGTTTCTTTGATGTTCACCCCTCCCCTCACCACTCACACACTGTTCACTCCCTTCAAGGTTAATGGTAGATGTTACAACTGTTGTCTTTTGAGAAACAACAGAGGTAGTTTTCTTTGTCTTTGATTTTGAAAGTTTAGTTTTGGTGACCTTGGTAGGAATCTGTTGGGGCATTGTCACAGATTCCATGGCCACGCTAGAAGATAAAGAAATAGAGGGGTTGGAAGAAGTAGGAGTTGTAGAAGCAATTACCTCACTTACCTGAGGTGCATTCATGATTGGTAAATATACCAATGGCACACTGCTGTTGAGATCCATTCTCAATAAATCTGCAAGAACTCTTTTCTCTTGTGCCCAGCACTTGAGTTTATTATTCTCATTGGTTATGACCAAACCTTCAGCAACATGGTTAGCCAATAACATAAAGAATCTAGCATAATAGATGTTATTAGATCTATTAGCTTTGTTACCTAATCTAGTACCCAATTCTAGGATAACATAGTTGCTAAAATTAAAATACCTATCAGAAACAAGCATATAGAGCATATTAACAAGAGATGAAGTTATGGCATCAAAATTGCTAATTTTCCCAGAGAAAACCTTGATAAAGGCATCCCCAAGAAAACTCCATTCTTTCCTAAGGCCTTTTCTTTTAATACTCCCTAAACTAGCAGAGTTAAGAGAATAACCTATGGAATCTAACATGCTGGATACATCATTATCAGTGTGTGGTGTCATGGCATTGTTCTCAGGTAATTTAAAACATGCTAGTAAATCATCACAGTTAACACAGTGATTTTTACCTTTGAGAGTGAAGGAGATAGTCATATCTATTGAGTTAAACTCAGCAGTTGTCCAAATCTCCTCAACTACTTCACAGTAAATCGTTGGGGCTTCCAGCATTGCATAGCTAAGTTTACAGTTTTTGATGAAGTCCATCATTTTGTGATAATCGGAGTGGGCTTCATTCTTTTCTACCAAAGCTATGAAATTGTTCTTCTCATAGATGAATCCGGATTGAGACATAATCTTTACTACTGGTGCCATTGTTGTGAGTAGAATTTGCAGAGAATAACTTGAAGGTTTTGCAGAGAGAAAATGGTAAAAGCTTTGAAATTTCAAGAAAGCGTAAAGTAAAAAATGAAAAATCAGAAGGGCTTATATACTTTCTCAAATTAAAAAGCATAAATAAGAGATTAAACAATAAATATATGTAAGTGAATTTCAGCCGTTTAAGAATAAACTGTAAGTATTCTAAAAACTACCTTTAAAACAAATACATACAGCTGTATGTATGAGTATCAACGGTTAAGACAATAGAATCAACGGCTGTGAAACACTTGAATCGACTGATGTGATATTTCAACGGATAAGGTAAACTGTCATCCGTTGAAGAGCACTTCAGTTTTATCCGTTGACGGATAAAAATTCCAGAAATGTATATGACTTTCAACGGATAATGAACATCCGTTGACAGAACAATTTTGACTTTCAACGGATAGGGAATATCCGTTGATGGAATAATCTGTGTTAAAAATCAAATTTGTTCTTGCAGCTAATACATTTCAGGCTTCAATTCAAATTGCAATAAGGACATGAATTTTAAGAGTAATTAAGCATACCTAG